>NW_020950172.1:4246841-4311455 GCF_900497805.2 Vombatus ursinus | reverse complement strand
CTTGACCTGGGAACTCTGGAATTTGACTACAATATTCCTAGGAGTTTTCCTTTGGGGATCTCTTTCAGGAGGTGATCAGTGGATTCTTTCCATTTCTATTTTGCCCTCTGGTTCTAAAATATCAGGGCAGTTTTCCTGGATCATCTCTTGAAAGATGATGTCTAGGCTCTTTTTTTGATCATGGCTTTCAGATAGTCCAATAATTTTTAAATTCTCTCTCCTGGATCTCTTTTCCAGGTCAGTTGTTTTTCCAATGAGATATTTCACATTGTTTTCTAATTTTTCATTCTTTTGGATTTGTTTTACAGTGTCTTGATTTCTCATAAAGTCACTAGCTTCCAATTGTTCCATTTTAATTTTTAAGGAAGTATTTTCTTCAGTAAACTTTTGGACTTCTTTTTCCATTTGACCAATTTTGCTTTTTAGGGCATTCTTCTCCTCATTGGCTTTTTGGACCTCTTTTGCCATTTGGATTTGGCTATTTCTTAAGGTGTTATTTTCTTCAGTATTTTTTTGGGTCTCCTTTATCAAGTTGTTGACTTGTTTTTCATGATTTTCTTGCCTCACTCTCAGTTTTTCCTCTACTTCTCTTAGTTGCTTCTCAAAATCCCTTTTGAGCTCTTCCATGGCCTGGGACCAATTCATATTTTTCTTGGAAGTTTTGGATGTAGGAACTTTGGCTGTGTTGTCTTCTTCTGGTTGTGTGCTTTGATTTTCTTGGTTACTAAAGAAAGATTCTATGGTCTGATTCTTTTTGTGCTGCTTGCTCATGATCCCAGACAATTACTTGATTTATAAACTCTTTGTTAAGGTAGGATTCTGCTTCCAGTGTGGAGAATGTACTGTCCCAAGCTTTGGGGATTTTGTGCACCTGTTTTTAGAGATACTTCTATGGATTGGAAAAATTTCAGTTCTTCCAAGGTGCTATGATCAAGGGCAAGGTGTTTACTCCTTTCCTGGCCTGTGCTCTGGTCTATTAGTGACCACAAGTACTCTTTTCTGTCTTGCAACTGTGAGGAGGATTCTCTCTCTACAGTCACTACAAGCTCCACCATGCCAGTGATCCTCCTCACCCCAGTACCACCATCCAGTACTGTGACCCAGATCCAAGCATGGGCAAAACAAGAGAATCTTGCACCAGCAGATAGATCCCTGCAATCCCCATCTGATCGGCCACTCAATTCCCCCTCAGCCTGTGGGCTGGAAGCTCTAGAGGCAGGCTGCACTCAGGCACTAGGGCAGGGACCCCGCGCTTCTCTCTCACCATAGAGACAGACTTTTCCTACTGACTTTCTAAGTTGTTTTTGGTGTACGTGGGTTGAGAAGTCTGGAAACCACCATAGCTGCCCATGATTCAGTCCTCTAAGGCCTGCTCCAGATTCACTGAGACCTGCATGCCCACACCAAACTGCGATTCTCTCCCAGTCTGGCATGGTAGACCTTTGAATCAACCATCCAGGTTGTCTTGGGCTGGAAGTTCATTTCACTCTGTCTTTTTGTGGGTTCTTCTGCTTTAGAATTTGTTTAGAGTCATTTTTACAGGTATTTGGAGGGGTTTGGGGGAGAGCTCAAGCAAGTCATTACTTTTACTCCACCATCTTGGCTCCCTCATTTGTTTTTCCAATGAGATATTTCACCTTGTCTTCTATTTTTTTCATTCTTTTGATAATCATGCCTCATTACCAGCAAAGAGATCCCTGTAATCCCCCTCTGATCAGCCACTTGATTCCCCCTTCATCTGTGGGCCAAGAGTTCCAGAAGCAGCCACCACCCTGGGGTTGCTCTGGCACTGGGGCCAGTCCAAGCTCCTCTCTCACCATGGTCTGACAGACTTTTCCTCCTGACGTTCTACATTTTCTTTGGCCTTTGTGTATTGAGAAGACTGGAAATCACCACAGCTCCCCTTGATTCAATCCCCTGAGAACTGCTCCACATTCACTGAGGCCTAGTTTTTACCTGTGTACCCATGCTGAACTGAGCTCCTCTCCCAGCCTGATGCAATAAAACTTTCTAATTAACCATTTGGGTTATCTTGGGCTACAAATTTGTTTCATTTTTTTTGTGGGTTCTGCTGCTCTAGAATTTGTTTAGAGCCATTTTTTACAGGTATTTCAATGGCTTTGGGAAGAGCTCAAGCAAGTCACTGATTTTACTCCATCATCTTGGCTTCACCCCTCCCTGACCTCCTCCAGTCTTCCATTTTCAATTACCTCTCAGACATCCTAGACTAGATTCCAGCAGATGTCCAAAACAGAATTCATTATTTTCCCCTGAATCATCCCTCCTTCCAAACTTCCCTATTATTGTTGAAGGCGCCACCATCTTCTCAGTCCTCAGGCTCACAACCTAGGCATAATCCTCAACTCCTCACTGTCTCTCTCCCCTCCATATAAAGTCAGTTGCATAGGCCAGTAAATTTCACCATTGCATCTCCTTTTGAACATGTCCCCTCTCTTCAGATACTTCTACCACCCTAGTGTGACCCCTCATCACTCACCCTTGGACTATAGAAATAGTCTGCTGGTTGGTCTGCCTGCCTTTAATTTCTCCTAAATCCAGAACATCCTCTATTCAACTGTCAAAGTGATTTTCCTAAATCATAGATTTAATAATGCCACCCTCCCCACTCAATAATCTCCCAGGGCTCCCCATCCACTCCAGGTTCAAATATAAAAAGCTCTGTCTGTCACTCAAAGCTCTTCATAACCTGCTCCCCAACACCTTCCCAGTTTTCTTACATGTTTCTCTTCCTTATGTACTCTGATCCAGTGACATTGGCCTCTTTGTTGTTCCATGAGCAAGACCTTCCATCTCTAAGCTCTGGGCATTTTCTCTGTCTGTCTTCCATGCCTGGAATGCTCTTTCTCCTCATCTCTGCCTCCCATTTTCCTTCAAGTCCCAACTAAAATCCTAACTTCTACAGGAAGCCTTTCCCAATCCTTCTTAATTCCCTCTCTCTCTCTCTCTCTCTCTCTCTCTCTCTCTTTTGCAAATCAATATTTATTGAGAAAATACAGCAAGAACAGAAGTATAAATATCCCCTCCCCTAACAATACCTGGAGACACACTCTCCCCTATACCATCTTAGTCCTAGGATGAGAGTGAGATCAAACTGAAAGTAGTTTCTTTTTTCTGTTAATTATTTCCTACTTATTGAGTATATTCTGTTTTCACATATTTGTTTGCTTGTTGACAGCTCCATTACATAGTGAGGTCCTTAAGGACAAAGATTGTCATTTGCCTCTTTTCTATCCCTAGCATCAAATGCAGTGCCTGGCAAATTGTTGTTGTTGATTCACTCAGTCATATCAGAGTCTTTATGACTCTGTTTGGGGTTTTCTTGGCAAAGACGTTGGAGTGGTTTGCCATTTCCTTTTCCAGTGGGTTAAGACAAACAAGGTGAAGTGACTTGCCCTGGGTCACACCACTTAATGAGTATCTGAGGCCATATTTGAATTCAAATCTTCCTGACTTGAAGCCCAGCACTCTTTCTACTGAGCTACCTAGCTTCTTCTGCCTGGCACATAAGGCACTTAAGAAATTCTTCTTGACTATCTGACCAACATATGTGGTCTATCCATCTCAGTGGCCACGTAGTCAAATATTACAAAGATTTTATATGAACTTGAAATCAAAGATAAAATAATTGCTTAATGACCTTTCAATCTTATATTCCTGTGCTGACAAGTTGCTTCATTATACCACAATAATAACAAAAGAACAATTTCTTTTTTTTAAAATTTGCTTCATTTAAACTTCAGGTTACTCATGAGAGGTCACAAGATCATAACCAGAGTCTGAATGCTGTGAGTGAGAGTTGAGCTTTTTGTATTTAGAATTATTTGATATAAGAGCTAAGAGGGAATATAGAATCATCAAGAGAACTTGACTTTTATGAGGCATGATGGAACACAGAACACAAAAAGTAAACTTTGATAACTCATAAAGAAATGTGACTATACCCATCCCCTATTCCTCACTTACACAGCTACAATCCTAGATGGTTTCATTACTTCTTACTTTGACTGTCATAATTGCCTCCTAATTGGTCTCCCTGCCTCCAATCTCTCATTTTTCTAATTAATTTTCAACACAACTACCAAATTATCATTTGTAATTTGACCATGCTATTCCCCAACTTAAAAAGTTCTGGTGATTTCCTCTTATCTCTATGGTCAGATATAAACTTCTCTGGCATTCAGAACCTTCACAAAATAGCTTCAACCTGCATTTCTAAGCTTATTATTCCCCTTCACAAATTTTTTATTGCTACAAAACTGGCCTACCTGCTTTTTCCCGTAAAAGATAATTCCACTTGTGCTTCTACACTTCTCTTCTATGCATTTATAATCCCCATCTTCCCTCAATGCAAAGCTCATAGACCACTTTCTATAGAACATCTTTCCTGGGTCCCAAATTGTTGCTTCCTAAAATTGCTTTGCATTTATTTCGTGAATATTATTTTTTCCTTGTATATTCCAATCCCCTTTATCCTAATAGAATGTAATCTGCTTGAGGGGGTAGGTTGTTTTGTTTGTGTTTGTCTCAAGCACTTAGCACAGTTCTTCACACATTGTGTAATAAAGGCTTGTTTGGCAGAATTGAATGTAGAATATGGAACTGAGGACCTTTAGAACATAGAATAGAGAATATCAGAACTGGAAGCAACACTTAAGGTCAGCACATACAGATCCTGTACTTTATAAAGGAAGAACCTGAACCCAAGAGAGGGAAAGTGACTTCACCAAAAGCAAATGGTTAGGTAGTGACAGAGCAAGAAATAGAGTCAAGGTCTCCTCACTTCTTGTGAAATCTTCTTTATCATAACCCAGCACCATCAACACCTCTTTACAACCAGAAGAGATGGGGCCATAAGAACTTTCAGGGCTCTGTAAAAGCTGTAGACTCTCATGTTCCTAGATTGCAGTTCAAGATATCCAATTACAGGTGAGTGATGGAGTGGAGTGCACCCAATAAGGGCTGGTAAAATATTGGCCTGAAGTCACACAGACATGACCAAAAGCTGTCAACATAAATTTCCTAATATAGTTAAAACAGAGATTACCCATTTGTCCCAGATGGATATCAATGGAAAAGATATTGGATAAAAATTTGGAATGGGAGCCATGACTCATCTTTTGGTAACACTACTAGGAAGGATATTGCCAAATTTGAGCACATCCTAAGAAGTTTCCAAAAAAGACTACAAAGTTAAGGAGACTCAAAGCTATGTCATATGGGGATTAAGTGAATTATGGATGTTTAGCATGGGGAAAAAAAGTTATAACAGGTAGAAGTGCAGGTCATGATGTCTTGAGGGGGTGTTATGAAGAAGAGAAATCAGAATTGTTTCACTGGTCCCAAAGGGGAGAATTAGGAGCAGCGAATGGAAACTGGAGTGGGACAGATTTAAAGTGAAAGAAATTATAAAAATCACAGACATCCAAATTAGGATAGGTTAATTTAGGAAGAAATGAGTCCTTCATTAGTACAAGTCTTCAAAAGGAGGCTCAGAATCATAGAATATAGAGCCAGAAATGATGTTAGGGATCATCAAAATCCACCCTCCCTCATTTTTACAGGTGAAGAAATAGATTTAAACAAAGTCTAGAAGACCTGGGTAAAATCTTTCCTTTGATAGATATTGGCTGAGTAACCAGGGACAAGACATTTAATCTCCAACTGTCCCCCAAAAATCTCCAAGTCTTTAAATTAGAATCGTTTCCAAACTTTGGGAGTTCCCTATATCAACGAAGTAGTGTTTAAAAAATAAGCAAAAAAAAAACCTAGTGCACACTGATTGACTTTTCAAAGAAATTCAACCTCATTTCAGGAATACTAATCTCCATCTCAAAATCCAACACTCATTACACACACACACACACACACACACACACACACACACACACACACACAAACACATGAATAGGTTTAAATGAACTTTTTTTCTTAACATGGTAAATAGTATCTATACAAAATCAAGAATAAATATTATATGTAAGGGATAAAGTGAGATCTTTCCAATAAAATCAGGGGCAAAGCAAAAATGCTTGTCATCATCACTACTATTTAACATAGTGCTAGAAATGTTAGCTACAGTAATATGACAAGAAAGGGAAATTGAAGGAATGAACATAGGCAATGAAGAAATAAAAAATATATTTTTTTTTACTAATGATATAGTACTCTATCTAGAAGAGCCCAGAAAGTCAAATAAAAATACCTTGAAATAATAAATTTAGCACAAATGTAGTCTAGAATATAAATGCATGTAAAACATCAACTTTGTATATTGCAAACAAAAGCCAAAAAGAAGAGATAGTATGGAAAATTTTATTTAAAATAATGGTAAATTATTCAAAATATCTGGAGGCCTACCTGCCAAGTCACATACAGAAACTATATTAATGCGAATAGAAAATATTCTTCATAGAAATAATGGCAAAGAGAGACCTATATAATTGGAGAAATTATTAATTGTTAATTGTTAAGTAAGCCATGTAAATAAAATTTAAAAATATTATCAAAATGAACTTATTCAATGCCATACCTTTGAAAATACAAAGGGATTATTTTATAAAATATGTAATACAGATAGGTATATAAATATAGATATTATATATATAATATAATGATGAAATTCATCTAGAGAAACAAAAAAATCAAGAATCTCATGGGAAATAATAAAATAATAAGAAAGAAGGAGCATGAGCAATACCAGATGTCAAACTATACTACAAAGCAGTAACCATCAGTATGATTGAATAATGATTAGCCAATAGATATGGTGTTCACTGAAACACCTTAGATGTATAACGCTTGGAAACAAAGGAATACAATAGCATAGTGTTGGATGAACCCATAGACCTTAACTATTGTGGTAAGTTCTTACTATTTGGGGAAAAAAATGCAAGGAAAATTGGCAAGCAGTTAGGCAGAAACTAGTTATTGACCAACATCTTAAATTGTGTGCCGAGAAAAGTTTCCCTCAGACACATGACTTCAACAAAAAGGATAATATCAACAAACTGGAAGAGGAAGGAATGAATCACCTCTAAAATCTATAAACAGAGGAAAGTTTTGATTTGATTTGATTTGATTATGATTAATCAAGTGACAGAGACGTATTTGGATAATGATATGCACATTTTTATTATTTAAAATTTTTAAAAAAAGGTTTGGCAGGAACAGAACTAACACAGCTAAGATTAGAAGGGACACATTTAGCTGGAGGGGAAAAACATGGCAGCAACGAGAAAGAAAAGCTGAAGGGGCACCGGTTAGTGTTAGTGTGTGCTGTTTATGTTACACAAATGCCTGAAAGCATTGATAGTCAAGTGCAAGCTCCTTGAGGGCAGGGGCTTTTGTTTTTAATTTTGCCTTCACAAGTTCCTAGCATAATTCCTTTCACATAATGGACACAGTGAAATTACTGAATTGTATTGAATTAAAGTAGATTGAACTTGACTGTATTTAACTGGAATTAATTGACTTAAATTGATGAAAATGGGATTAGTCATGAAACATCTAATAGTGAATTGAAGTTGTTCTAAATGCATACATTACAAATTATCCTAACTCATCATTCCTGGGGATGTGACCATGGGAGAGGGTGAGAACTAAAAGTCACTCCCCAGGATGAGGACTTCTCGGGCTTCACTGTCTTTGCAGACAATTTCAATTGTACCATCATCATTACTGATGTAAATATTCATCTAAGGAGAGAGAGTGAAAGAGAGAGAGATAGAGAGAGAGAGAGAGAGAGAGAGAGAGAGAGAGAGAGAGAGAAAGAGGGAGAGAGATTGAGACAGAGACACAGAGACAGAGACAGAGATGAGACAGACAGAGATAGAGAGAGACAGAGAGAGAGACAGGTAGAGAGACAGAGACAGAGAGAGAAAGGCAGAGAGAGACAGAGGCAGAGAAAGACAGAGATCTGATATTACTTAAAGTTCTCCTTACCTGAAAAGTTGTTAATCCCAGAGGGATGCTCTCAGTGACTCATAATTCATTTCATTCATAGGGAACCAAACCAGTAAAACAAGGAGAGACTGACTTTCCAAACCATATTCATAATCAATGATACAGTCTTTTTTTTCCCAGGAGTGCTATCTCCTTTCCAAGTCACCCACATAATTTCTCCAGTGGTAGGTGGAGTTTGATTATAGACTACAAAAAGAAGTCCTTATGAGACTCTGAGTAATCCTTGAAAGTGATTCCCTCTGAATATATAAGGGGAGAGGCTGAAAATAAGTTGGAATGACCACAGAAGAGGTGCTAAAACAGTTTATGGAAAACCATTCATCCCAAAGGGCAGGCCTAAGAACAGTGAGGAAAAGATGGATAAAAGCAAATTTCAGGCTAGATAAAGAACTTAAGAGCTAGAGCTATTCATAGGTGGAATGGATTGCCTTAAGACGTAGTGAATGACTCATCATTGAAGAGTTAGAGGATATAAAATCATTGGTCATGAATATTAGACACAGAAATCCTATTCTGCTACAGATTAGACTAGTTGACCTTCAAGGTCCCAGCCAACCATATTTGTAGACATCTTGTATAGTGAAGAGAGTGCTAGACTTGGAATTGTGAGATATCTGGGTTTGAATTCAAGCTCCAGTATTGAGTGACTATGTGATTGATCCTACACAAATATCTTTGCCTTTCTGAGCTTCGGTTTTCCTTTTCTGCAAAATGGGCATAATAATCACTGCACTTTTTCTTGGAGTGTTCTTTATGTAAGAAAATAAAACATTTTGTAAACCTTAAAGTGTTATGGAAATTCGAGTCATTATTCTATGAAGGTAAGAAGTGTGAAGTTTCAGAGAATCCAATCAAATGTGATTTCTTGAGCATCATTCTATCTAAGATGCTGAGCTCCCTAGGAGAGCTCCTCTGTACCTCCATCATGCCTGCCATAATGGCCCTTCTTATTGTTCTGGGACACCTGGACTTACTTCTCAGGAGAAGAGCAAGATGACTCTAGATTGAATACCGCCTTTGCTGGTCCATAATGCAATTTGCAAGAATCCCAGGATGGTTTCAAGAATGCGCAGTAATAAAAAATATTCAGCATTGGCAGTGGTTGCTGCAGGCTCCAATGTTTGGGAATTATCCAGACAGTATATTAGAAACTCTTGAAATAATTCTTGGGAAACAAGATTGTAAAATATGCAAACATCTTATGCTAATGTTCAAATCTTTATAGTGTTTAATCTCCTTCTCATTCCTCCTTTATCTCAATGATATGGATCCCTACTCAGGCTACTTTGTTAGCTGACATCCTGTCCATCAGCAGGTTATGGAGTTGGGTTGGTTTTCTGGTGAATCTCGTAAATAAATACACATTTTCACTAATGGAAGAGAGCAAATAATCCAGTGCTTTGCATGATGATGTCTTTTATAAATGAGAAGGAATCCCTCATCTCTCTAGGTGCCAGAGACCAGGGTAAGAATTGTCCTCCTCTTTTCTGGTTACGTTATGAGGAGACATTTTAGGAAAGACATGGGCAAGCTGGAGCCTGTCAAGAGAGGTGCTACCAGGAATGAGACCACTGAAAACCAAGACATACAAAGTCCGCAGGTAAGATGATTGTTTCACTTCTATCTTTGTATCCCTTTGGTTCTGACATAAAGCAGATGCTTAATGATTCTTTAATTGGCTGATTATCAAGAGACTAAAGATGGTTTGGGAAAGAGAAGACAAGAAGGGGTTGGGGTACGATCACTATCTTCAATTACTATAATGTCTGTCATGTAAAAGGGAGATTAGATTTGGGGTGTGTGTGTGTGTGTGTGTGTGTGTGTGTGTGTGTGTGTTCCAAGTACAAAGCCAGGGGCAATAGGATAGGAGAGGCTGAAATTGAAAGGAGGCAGATTTTGGTTTCAGGTAGGGAAATCTTCTGAAAAGTGAGAGCTGTCCAGCAGCCTCACAGACTGTCACAGTATTTAGTGCCTTGCTCATTACTGGGGGTCTTCAAGCAGATGGTGCATAGCTCTTTTCACTTATATGGTAGAGGGGATTCTTGCTCAGGTAGGGGTTGGAATCAAATCATTCTGCCCTCAGAGATATCCAGCTGGAGAATGGTCTGCCATGGAAAGTGGTGGAAAATCATAAACCATTAAAAACCTTTCATTTCATAGCAATACCAAAGCATGATTTTTGGCAGCAAAAATCCTTTGAAGTTGAAGATATACATGGGAATGGAGAAATGCCTGGCTCTGCTCCAAAACTTCTGCCAACCCAACCAGCTTCTCCTTTCAAAGCCTCATCAGATGTACTCTAAGACAGTTGCTCAGAGATGAGGTAGAATAGTTCTCCAGAGCTTTAAGGAGGTTCCTGGAGAGATATGGCCCACTTGTAGAATTCAAGCTCCATGTTAAAGTTTGGTGGTGATAGAGAAGAGGATTCTGGGCCTGAGGGAACCAGGCTGCACAATATCTTTGCCATCCCATGTGACCATCTTTCTCATTTCTTTGGGACAGTTTAGTGTACGGAGGGATGGAGACATACATTTAGCTCGAACACCCTAAGCCATGCCACTCCCTCTGAACAGATATGACATCATTAAGTCCATCAACACCTTGAATGTAGGGATATTGGCTCTCCAACATCCTTTATAATCCTATGGTCCTCCATGGTCATTTTCAGATACTTTGACCAAAAATAAATTGTAGAGCCATCATGCCAATGCATAGGGTTAACTTCTCTTTGTAATTTCTCTAATCTCATGCCAAATACTACAGAGAATTGGTAATGTTCATTTTCTCTTTTTTGGTTGCTATAAAATGTATCTTCTTTTACTGATTATACCCTCACTTTCCAGCGCTGGTGGAAGGAATCTGCCATGTCCCTGCCACATTGTAGCATTATATCAGAGGAGTCCAGTACAGATAATGGGGAATTCTACTCTCACAAGCATTACAGATAGACCCTTTACTGGCCTTCCCAGTGCTCCAAATATGGTCCTAGCAATAGAAAAAAAATAACGAAATTAGCTGACTACCTCACCTAATTCAGAGTTCTTGATGAATTGGTTATGAGTCAATAACATTTTTGACCATAAGTTATAAGGAAAAAGCTATCTACTAAGTATGTTGAGGCTGGGATCTATGTAGATAGAAGGAGCATTCTTGTTTAGGAGGTCATGGGTATTTCTTGGTACCGAAACATGCCACAGAAAATTGAAATTATTCAATGAGCATTGTATATACCTGTTATGGGGCAACTGGGTGGTTCAATGGATAGGGTGCTGGGCCCGGAGTCGAGAAGACCCAAGTTCAAATTTGACTTCAGATACTTACTAGCTGTGTGACCCTGGATAAATCTCTTCACTATGTTTGCCTCAGTTCTTCATCTGTTAAATGAGCTGGAGAAGGAAATGGTAAACTGTTCCAATAGCTTTACCAAGAAAACTCTAAATGGAGTCACAAAGAGTTGGACGCAACTGAAAAACAACCCAACAACAACAACAACAATAACATACCTTCTATATGCTCAGCCCCATGATGGGCACAGGGAGAGAAAGAGAGTTTCATTAAGGTGCAATTCCTTCACTTCTGGAGCCCCCAGTCCATGCCATTTTTTTAAATCCAAAGCAGAACATCATTCCTTGGTTGTTTGCTGGACTGCTGTCACTATGAAAATTCATCAAGAGTCAGCAGTGGGAGGGGGAGAGGGATAAGGCAGAAGCATTGATAATCACACTAAACAATATTAGATCTTGAATGCATTAGAGATGATCAAGCTAAGTGCTGAGGTCAAAGTCGAAGAGTTCATTGAAATAAATGTGAATTAAATGTTTTTAACTGGGTATATTTATCTTTGTGGAGTTCAGTGGAGGGCAGTGTGGTGAAATAGAGACAACATTGGGATACCTGCATTTGAATTCAAGCACAATGAACCTTGTTTGAGTGAAACCCTTTACCTCACTGAGCCTCAGTTCCCTTATCTGTAAAATTGGGATAATGATGTAAGTGTTACTTATTTCATAGGTCATTATGAGGAAAGGACTTGGCAAACATTAATATACTTTTAAAATTGTTCATCATTATTCTGTGAGTTTAAGTGAGGGACAATTCTGTGGGATCAAATAACAGACGATTTCTTCAGCACCCATGATGTCCAGAGCAGTTGTCTAGCATATCTTAGGAGGCTATTGTGAGGAAAAATCCTTAGTGATCATTAAAGCATGATAAAAAGCCCCTTGTGGTTATTCTGAACAATAGTAACAAGTAATTATCAAGTATTTGTTATTCAAGGTACTGTGCTAGGTAGAGGGGAGTCAGATCAATCAATAAACATTTATTAAACGCCTATGGTATGGCAGGCATTGGAAATTTAAAGAACAAAACCAAACATTTCCTGTCCTTTAGAAGCTCACATTCTATCACAGGAGATAACTTGGATATGCATGTATGGAGAGAGAGAGACAAAAAAAGAGAGACAGAAAGAGTGTTAACATGTAAACAAAATAAAATTGAGGTTATTAGGGGAGAGGAAGCCAATGATATTTGGGGTAAGGGGTCAAGAAAATGCTATGTCAATGAATCATCGATGAAGTATTTATAAATGTTTATGTGCTTAGTTCTGCAAATACAGAGACAAAACCTGCCCTCCATAAGCTTACATTCTGAGGGAGAGAGACAACACAAACATAAATATGAATCTTAAAAACACAAAGAATCTTAAAAACACAAGTAAACTATAGAAGGGAAGGTACCAGCAGCTGTGGCATGGGAAGTGATCTCCCAGAGAAGATAACATTCGAGCAGAGACAAAGAAAGCCAAAGAAGCTAAGAGAGAGAATGAGGAGGGAAAGCAGTCGAAGCATGGATAACAGTTAAGACAAAAGCATGGAGATTGGAGATGGGGTCTTCATATTGGAAGAACAGCAAGTAGACTGATTTGACTGTACTATAAAGTATACAAAGGGAAACAATGAATAAAAGGCTAGAAAAACCAATTGAATCCAGCTCGTGAAGGGCTCCAAATGTCAGAGCATTTTATATTTTATCCTGGAGATAACAAGGATTCCCTGGAGTTTATTGACTTGGAGAATGGCATGGTTGGACTTGTGCCTTAGGAAAATCACTGACTGGTGTGTGGAGGTTGTTTTTGAGACAGAAAGACTTGATGCTGAGAGGCCAATGGGGAGGCTAATGCAATAACAATAATATATAATATCTTTACCTAAATAATGCAAAGGTAACAAGAAATTGTATCATCTAAAGGAGCTAAAATTCTACTGGGGGAAGGGAATATCATATGTATACAGATAAGTGCATGCGAGATAGTTTGAGTAGGGAAACAACCCTATCAATCAAGGAGGCTGGGAGAACCTTCACTGTATGCTCAGCAACTAAACAGGATACTTTCATAGAACCATCTCAGGTTATTTGCCATGCTTCATGACTTCAGAAGACTAAGTGAAGTGGACCCAGGGATTGGAAGAGACAATGGTTCCCTCACTACCAATGATAGTTTACACAAGTATTGTGCTTATCTTACCTAGTCTGAAGAACTCTCCTGTTGCATTCTCATGACAATCCAACTTGGGAAACCACCTGCAATCCGTCATATAACATGCAAGTTTGAATGCAAGTCTTTTGAGTTCAAGTTCAAAATCAGTCAAGGTTTGAATTAAGTAAATGACACCACCTCTTTCTTTCTTACTGTGACTGCTCCAGAATGGGATTCAGAACTGAAAGCCCAAAGCATCGTCTCTGCCTTACTCTAACAGCAATGAGGAAATAAAACATCCTGCCCAGACAGACTTGGTTGTGGACTCTGCTTTCTTGAAAAGTACCTTAAGACATCCTCCATTAATTCAATTTTGGCCTAATTTCTGCCAATTACCCTACGTTTTTCTTTCTCTGCTCCTTGCTCTTCAACTAAACTAAACACCAAATATGAACCTAACCCCACCAATTTAACCCTAGATTCATAATGTCCCTAATCATAACCCTAAAATTGTGTGACTTGTAAATGTTTACTGCCTGCATCTGAAGTGAGGCCACTTGCTAAGCTGAGAACTTATATTTCAGCTTTCTAGGACAATTTCCCAGTCAGCCCTTGAATTCTTTCTTTTCTAACTCCACCCAACTCCCTGTGTTTTCCTTAGACTGGCTCACTCACAATGAGAAGTCCCAGCTCTACCTAAATCACTCTTCACCTAGAATCCACAGTGAGGTTCACCATATCCACTCTTCTTCTCTGTCCTAGTGTTTTGAAAGCTGGGCTATCTTCATTATAAAACAAGGAGACATCTGACAAATCTCATGGTGGATTTGGTCCCTGCCTCTCATCCACATGGACTCCAAAGAGTGCCTTAC
Organism: Vombatus ursinus; assembly: GCF_900497805.2. NCBI lineage: Eukaryota > Metazoa > Chordata > Mammalia > Diprotodontia > Vombatidae > Vombatus > Vombatus ursinus. The sequence goes on along the minus strand of NW_020950172.1, from coordinate 4,297,121 downwards.
TCTGGATGCCATAAATTAGATAAAACACCTTTCATATATGGTTAGTTATCTACTTTGAATACCAAGCTTGAATACCAGCCCTATGGAAAATTTTAATAAGGTAAAGAACTTAGAAGATAAAGGTCAGCAATAACTTAGACTAAAAACACAGGGTAGTAAATAGACAGCCACGACAGGGGGTTATAAATCTGACCATACAAAGGAAACACTATGGATTTGTAATCCTTCAAAAGGAGTTCAACTCTGAAAGACAATAGTCCCTTCCTGGCTGTTAATTACAATCTCTTGTCTGAACAAGGTAAGCAGGATTCCAGGGAGGATGGTAGGAAAAGATAGTGGTTCAGACAAAGACTATCAAATAGGATGGGCTTCTGAGAAAACTGAAGGTAATTGACCTTGAGAAATGGCTGCTTCAGCTCAGGTACTACTTCTTACTTAGGCCTCAATTTCCTCTTCAGCCTAACCAGAGAGTTAGATTAGACAGTGTCCAAGATCCCATCTAGCTTTCACATTCTAGGCCTTTTGTATTAAAGACAGATTCACCTAAATTTCTAGGGAATCCATAATGGTGACTTCAGGATGCAAAATCTCTGCTTTACTTAGATCTGTTTATATCTGAGGACACACTTCACAGAATCATAGAATCCTAAAGGTAGAAAGACCCTCCCAGCTTATCTAATCAAATAAATAATAATGGCATTCAAAATATTCCCAGTTAGTAGGAATTCTGTGGATGTCATTATTATTTAGAATGCCAATAATTGGTCCCTGGTTTCAGATCTTCAGTGACAGAGTTCGATATCGTTTGAGAGACATCACTCATTCTGATTTAAGAAAGCTTTGTTTGTTAAAAAGTTCCTCTTTCTACATCATATAGGCTAATAGTTTCTTCATCTTCACCTATGAGTGGAAAGGGGCTAGAGTTCAGAGCTTTTTTTAATTTTTTTTTAAATTTCCTATTAGACCATGAATTCCAGAGCATGGTCATTGTTTGGACAAGAGCTGCCCTTCATATACATAGAGCAGGTGGTCTGTAAATGTGGGTTAAATGAATAAAAGAGTGGATGGATGGATGGATGGATGAAAGGTGCTAACAATTATACATTTTGTAGGAATGTGCTGAGGGTCAGAGATATCTTGCCTTTTTTTGATCTGTAGTTGATACTACAAGGAAAGTCTCAACTCTTTTGGACCAGTTGTCCTCTGGTCACTCTCCACCTCTGGTGATCAGGATCTTCTTGTGTGCACCTCACACTAAGGAGTGTAAGAATTACACAGCTCTATTTTTGGATACCTTGAGGAAAAACTAAGGGGAGATGGTGGAAGCCTTTTGATGTAGGTTAGTGAGGGACCTCAATCTTCTGCAGATCCACTTTGGCTCATCCAGAGATGCTGACTGCATGGTTCCTTGCGGTTAATTGTATCCCTTCCTCTGATTCAGCTTTTGTTCATGGGGATATAGGACTTAGGGAGAGGTGATGGAATCTGAAAGATGGTCAAATCCAAGCCCCCACAGAGAGACCAAGAGATTGGTCTAAGATCACACAGCAGTAAAAGCAAGATAAGACAGAAGTGGCCTGGCCCTGAGCTCACTGCACCACACTGCCTGCATGCTATGTGATAATCGATGATGTCACTATTTTATTGATATGTAAGAATTTCCTAGGAATCTATAAACCTTTGTTTACAGAATTATTAATAATATTTATAATTAGTGTGTCTCTTACTATGATATGAATATAGCTGGGTGTACTGGATAAAGAGTTGGGCTTGTATTCAGGAAGCCCTGGGTTGCCATCTTTACTTTGTTATTTTTTTAAATTTAATTTAATTTAATTTAAATTATTTTTATGGTAATTTTTATCTTTTTTTGTTTTCAACATTTACTTCCACAAGATTTTGAGTTCTAAATTTTCACCCCATCTTACCCCTCCCCCCACCCCAAGATGGCATGCATTCTAAATACCCCTTCTCCTAGTCTACCTTCCCTTCTATCTCTCCCCCCCTTCTCTTATCCCCTTCCCCTTCAATTTTCCTGTAGGGCAGGATGGATTTCTGTACCCCATTTCCTGTATTTCTTATTTCCCAGTTGCAAGTGAAAACATTTTTTTGAACATGTGTTTTTAAAACTTTGGGTTGCAAATTTTCTCCCTTCCTCCCTCCCCACCCACCCTCATTGATAAGGCAAGCAACTAAATATAGGTTATATATATGTGCAGTTATGCAAAACACTTCCATAGTAGACATGCTGTGAAAAACTAACTCTATTTCCCTTAATTCTGTCCTGCCCCACCATTTATTCTATTCTTTCTTTTGACCCTGCCCCTCCTCAGAAGTATTCGCTTCTGATTACTCCCTTTCCCAATCTGCCCTCCTCTCTATCATTCCCCTACTCTCTTGTCCCCTTCCCCCCCTATTTTCCTGTAGGGTAAGACAGATTTCCACACCCAATTGAGTGTGTTATTCCCCTCTTAAGTCAAATCCTATGAAAATAACATTCACTCATTCCCTCTCATCTTCCCCCATTTCCCCTCCACTGTAAGAGCCTTTTCTTTTCTGTTTTTTTTTTTGTGGGATCATTTACCCCATTCTACCTCTCCCTTTCTCCTTCTCCTAGTATATTCCTCTCTCACCCCTTAATTTTATTCTCCAGATATGACCCCTTCATTTTCAACTCACCCTGTGCCCTCTATCTATCTATATCTATATCATCTATATCTATATCTATATCTATATCTATATCTATATCTATCTATCCATCTATCTATCTATCTATATATATATACATATAATTTTTTCCCCTTCAACTACTCTAACATTGACAAAGGACTCATGAGTTACAAATATCATCTTTCCATGAAGGAATATAAACAGTTCAACCTTAATAAGTCTCTTATGATTTCTCTTTCCTGTTTACCTCTTCACGTTCCACTTGAGTCTTGTATTGGAAAATCAAATTATCTATTCATCTCTGGACTTTTCATCAAGAATGCTTGAAAGTCCTCTATTTCACTGAATGACCATTTTTTCCCCTGCAGGATTATACTCAATTTTGCTGGGTAGGTGATACTTGGTTATAATCCTATCTCCTTTGCCCTCTGGAATATTATATTCCATGCCCTGTGATCCCTTAATGCAGAAGCTGCTAAATCTTGTGTTATCCTGATTGTGTTTTCACAATACTTGAATTGTTTCTTTCTGGCTGCGTGGAATATTTTCTCCTTGACCTGGGAACTCTGGAATTAGGCTACAATATTCCTAGGAGTTTTCCTTTGGGGATGTCTTTCAGGAGGAGATCAGTGGATTCTTTCCATTTCTATTTGCCCTCTGGTTCTAAAATATTAGGGCAGTTTTCCTTGATAATTTCTTGAAAGATGATGTCTAGGCTCTTTTTTTGATCATGGCTTTCAGATAGTCCAATAATTCTTAAATTCTCTCTCCTGGATCTCTTTTCCAGGTCAGTTGTTTTTCCAATGAGATATTTCACATTGTTTTCTAATTTTTCAATCTTTTGGATTTGTTTTACTGTGTCTTGATTTCTCATAAAGTCACTAGGTTCCAATTGATTTATTCTAATTTTTAAGGAAGTATTTTCTTCAGCAATTTTTTGGACTTCCTTTTCCATTTGGCCAATTTTGCTTTTTAGGGCATTCTTCTCCTCATTGGCTTTTTGGACCTCTTTTGCCATTTGGGTTAGGCTATTTTTTAAGGTGTTATTTTCTTCAGTATTTTTTTGGGTCTCCTTTAGCAAGCTGTTGACTTGTTTTTCATGATTTTCTTGCCTCACTCTCATTTCTCTTCCCAGTTTTTCCTCTACTTCTCTTAGTTGCTTCTCAAAATCCCTTTTGAGCTCTTCCAAGGCTTGGGAGTGATTCATATTTTTCTTGGAGGCTTTGGATGTAGGAGCTTTGGCTTCATTGTCTTCTTCTGGTTGTATGTTTTGATCTTTGTCACCAAAGTAAGCTAATATAGTCTGACTCTTTTTTGCTGCTTACTCATGATCCTGGATGATTATTTGAGTTTTAAACTCTTTGTTAAGGTGAAAGTCTGCTTCCAATGTGAAGAGTGTACTGTCCCAAGCTTCGGGGGTTTATACAGCTGTTTTCAGATTTACTTCTAGGGACCTGTAAATTTTCAGTTCTTCCAAGGTGCTATGATAAGGGGCAAGGTGTTTCCTCTCTACCTCCACAGCAAGCTCCACCACACCAACGTTCCTCCTTGCCCCAGGACCACCCCTCAGAGTTGTGAACCAGATCCAAGCACCAGTAAAGCAAGAGATTCCTGCCTCAGCACTGGCAGAGATCTTTGCAATCCCCCTCTGATCAGCCACTTGATTCCCCCTTGGTCTGTGGGCCAGAAGCTCAGGAAAAAGCTGCGGCCCTGGGCCGCGCTTGAAACTTGTGGCTGAGACCTAGCTCCTCTCTCACCGCAGACACAGACTTTTCCCACTGACCTTCTAAGTTGTCTTGGTGTTCAGGGGTTAAGAAGTCTGGCAACCACCACAACTGCCCATGATTCAGTCCTCTGAGGCCTGCTCCAGGGTCGCTGCGGCCTGGGCGCCTAAGCCGAACTGTGCTCCTCTCCCCGCAAGGTGTGATATACCTTTCTGATCAACCATCCAGGCTGTCTTTGGCTGGAAATTTATTTCACTCTGTCTTTTTGTGGGTTCTGCTGCTTCAGAATTTGTTTAGAGCCATTTTTTTAGGTATTTGGAGGGGTTTGGGGGAGAGCTCAAGCAAGTCACTGCTTTCACTCTGCCATCTTGGCTCTGCCCCCTGCCATCTTTACTTTGATATGTACAAACCATTTGATCCTGGCAATATTTAAATTTCTCTGACCTGGAGGAAACTCCCAAGGACTTACCTACTTACTTTTAAGATTTGAATCAGTAGAGAGAGTTTCTTGACCAGGAGGGCTCCCTACCCTGAAAGCAGAGCTTGTTCTCTTCTTTGTATGGTGCTACCTTGGAATGGATGGACGGGTTTCAGGATTTCTCAAGGACAGAAATCACAAATCTTATTTTTTTTTAATCTTTAAAGTAATCTTCACATTATTTAGCTGCATGGGAATAACCATTCACATTTAAATAATGATTTACATTTTAAGTGCTCTTTTGGCAATGCCTTCCTCAATAGATTACAATTAGAGTCCCCATTTTATGAAAGAGGAAACTGAGGCTGAGAGGGAAAGAGAACTTGCCAGCAGTCACCTATCTCATCATGACACCCTGGTGAGGTAGATGAGGTATGCATTGGCATCCCCACTTTTAAAGAGAATGCTATGTGTGTCATCCAGAATGGATCTATGCTACTAATAACAGTGACAACAGTTCATGTGCTCAGTCAATCAGCAAGTATTTATGAAGTACTTGTTCAGTACCAGGAATTGTGCAAGCAGTTGGGAAAACCAATATTAAAATGAAACAATCCCTATTTTTCAAGCTACTAACAAAGAGTTTTCTTCAAATAGCCCCATGCCACTGTGTCCTGGCCAATGCATGACTATTGAGTGTGCATGTAGAATTAGTAATCAATCTACAGAAACCTATGTGCTGAGTGCTATGCATGCGTGGATTTCTGTGTAACTGTGTATTGTGAGCACATTTGTGAGCATATGAGGAGAGGAAGGAAATACTCTTTGATGAGAACATCATTGTGGGTCAGATTAGAAGGCAGCTCTCTGAACATATTTCCTGGAGTTCTACCAAGTGTATGTCACCTTTTTAAATAAACGTGTGTGGGCAGGCATAATATCTATATAAATCTGTGTGCAGTTGAAGGTCATCCAGAATGTGGCCTCTCCTCCTGACCCCATAGCCTCAACAAATGTTAATGTATTCTTGGAAATGTAGCACCTTATGAATGAGTTGCCTGAGCCATTATGGAGCCGAGAGAGCAGAAAATTATTTTGTGGAGGGCAAAAGTCCACAGGTTCACGTTTGTCCATTCCCAGGAGCAGCTGCAGCAATGCTGTGCCTCCCTCTCCCACATCATTAGAGGACATAACTGCACTGTGCTAGCATACATCTCTAGGGCGAGGTGGACAACATGGAGAAAGCACCTTTCAGTCTCCTTGGGAGCCTTCTTCCTTACAGAGGGTAAAGGAGGAGAAGGAAGCTCTGTTCTGAGACAGAAACCCTAACTCCCAATTCAGGGACTTCTCTGCCAGGCTTCCACAAACCCAAATGTGATAACCAGCCCTTCATCTCTTAGGGACCTCCTCTGATGACTCAGAGCTGGGGCAGAGGGAACCTTGGCGGTATGTCCAAAGAGCCTGGGGTCTAGTAAGTGCTAGCAAGTTGGGAAAGCCTTCAGTACAGGCCCAGCTATGGAAAGTATACTAGTCACAGAATTACAAGGGGGATAATTGGCCATCCATTCCAACCTGCATTTGAGAAGTGGCCATTCAATCTTTGTTTGAAGACTTTCAACACAAGACCTCCCACTACCTCTTGAGATAGCCTATTCTGCTTATGAATAACTCTAATCATTAAGAGGATGTCAAAATGCAAATTCTTTCATCAAACCTCCACGTTCCTATCGGTAACTTCAATCAATTGCTCCATGATGATGATGATGATGATGATGATGATGGTCTTCACCATCATCATCACCATAGTTAATATTTCTATCATGCTAACTATTTTCCTGGCACATGCAAAATGGCTTACAAATATTATCTCAATTTATTCTCACAACTTTGGGAAGCAGATGCTCGCTTTACACATGAAGAAACTGAGGCAAATAGAAGTTAAGTGACTTGTTCATTGTCACACAGCCAATATGAGCTCAGGCCTTCCTGACTCCAGGTCCAGTGCTCTATCTACTGTGCCCCCCAGCTGCCAAGCTAGGTGTTCTTCCCTCTGAGGCCAAGTGGAACAAGGCAGATACATCTTCCTCAAGACAACTCTATCAATACCTGAGGACAACTGTCAATGTCTCCTCCTCCTTTTAGCTTCTCTTCTCCAGGATAATGACATCCAGCATGTGCTCATTTGTCCTGATCTCAGTTCCCTTCAATCATCCTCTTCTGCATGTTCTTGAGGTTTTCAGAGTCCATCCTAAATTGTGGTTTTCAGGACCTCCCAGTCCTGCCTGGGTTTCAACTAGTGCAGAGGAAAGACAGGCTGCTATCTCTCCATTCAGTTGGGAAGTCAGTCAGTCATCAAGCATTTACTGTTTGCCATGTACAAAGTGCTGGATATATAAAGCAAACACTGGGTATATAAAGAAAGGTATAAAATGAAAAATAAAATTAAGTAACTCCTGCCTTCATGGTGCTTGGTTTGCAATGGGTGCACCATGTAACTATTTAGGGACATACAAGATACAAAGTAATTTGATGGAGGAAGGCACCTATGGTGGGGGGGGGGGGAAGGAAAGAGCTGCAGCAGGTGAGGTTGTGGCTACACTATTCTTAAAGAGGCCTAAGATTCCTTTAGTTTTCTTTGGCTGTTAGAGCAAAACGTTGACTCATTATCCTAGTAGGATGTTACCCAAGAGTAGCCAGCAGAGTCCAGAGAAAGGGACAGCACCAGAAGAATAATTACAGGAAAATGGATTTTTAAAAAATAGCTCATGAAACCGTCTATTAAGGTGTGGATACCTGCTTTGTGTCAGGAGACAGATTACCCACTGTGATCATAGAAACATGGCAACCAAGATTATAGCTATCAAAGAATTTAAAATCCATTTGACCCAAATCTGCCTTTTTAAAGATGAAGAACCTATGGCCCAGAAAGGGGAAAAGACTTTGCCTAAGGTAATATGAGTAATAAGTGGCAGAGGCCAGATTTGAACTCAGGTCCTTTGATTCCATGTCCCGCATGTTTAACATTGCAAAATATTGAGGAAATTCGGAGTTATTCATGAAACACGCCCTTGTTGCTCTTAAGTATATGGGGATAGATTAATTCATCTTTGACTATCCCCAGAATCCAGCACAGCTCTTTATATGTGAGAGGGGCTTTGTATATATTACTTAAATTGAATGGTATAAAATTTCTTAAAAATGGGCTCATCCCTTGGAGACTTTAACACCCACATCCTATCATCTTGTTCAGTGACAGATTTTATTTTTGTTTTGCTCTGGAAATCTTTTATTCAAAGACAAAATTGAGCTTAGGACCTGCCTATATTATTGAGTAATCCAAATAAGAAAATGAGATCCAGCACAGAGAGCAGGTAAATAAATGATTCCCTGTGAATTTTGGGGTCCTTTAGGTACTCAAGTTTGGAGATGATAGAATGCTGTTTGCATAAAGACCCAATGAAATCACTCACAGGCATTTGGCTTGTCCATCTACACAGGAAAAGATCAAGCATGAAGAATATCTATTGTCCAGATTTCAAGATGTATCTGAATGGACACCTTTAGAGCTTCAGAACAGTATGCATATGTGCAACAGACAGTAGAGATGGACAATGAACTGGCCCCAAAATTGAAATGATGATAACATTAAATATAGTGCTTTCAATTTTACAAAGCAATATATAAATATTCTCTCACTTAATCCTCAAAACAAATCTGCGAGGTAGATAGTTTATTATGACCATTTGACAGATGAGGAAACTGATGCAGAGAAAGGTTATATGACTTGCCCAGGGTCACACAGCTATTAAGTGTCTGAGGTCATATTTGAAGTCAGGTCTTCCTGGCTACAAACCCAGTGGTCTATGTTCTATGGTGACACCTAGCTGACATGGAAATTAGGAGGGTATTGGACTCTTTTGCTTTGAGGAAATTGCAAGCCTCTTTTACTGATCCCCAGACTGTCTTTGACAGTAAAGATTCATATCTTCAATAATGACATTTGTCTTGTATTCTTCCATATGATCAAGACCTGGAGCACTATTGCACACACAGAAGTAAAGTTGAGTTTCACACATATGACAATTGGAAGATGTAAGGTGGGTATAAGCAGGATGCAGCAGAATCCAACCTGTAGCTCAGAAGCAAAACTGAATAAAGAATAGCAGCAAAGAACTATGGGATTGAAAGAGAAGTTGGGCTTGTCACCTAGTGAGAGTAGAAGGACATCACATGGCAGTCAAAGTGTGTCAATGGAGCCCTCACAATGTAAGAAGAAAGCAAAATAGTCCTTCCCAGCATATTGGGTTGGCTCCTCTGACTTTTGAGCAAGTGGTTTACCAGTCACATGGAGCAGGATGGATAGACTTAGAAGAGTTATGATATGCATTTTTTGGGAGAGAATTTCCAAATCAAGATCACGGGATCACTGGAGGTGTCCACATTCAATTTAACTTCTCCATGGCACTGGACAGCTCTCTAAGACCACAAGTTGTAGAGCAATGACCTGTAGGGGGAGCAAGTGCCTTGACCCAGAATTAAGGAGACAATGAATTCAGGGGTCTGGTCAATAACAACACAAAATCATAAGGATTTTAAGGCTGATCACATTTCTTTTTTTGGGGTGGAGCACCCTGTGAAGTAAGTTATTAAAATCTCATTGTCCCTTCTCTACAGGTGAGGAAATTGAAGTTCAGTGAGACTGTGACTTGCCCCAGGGTCACACAGCTTATAAACAGGGCTGAGGTTTGAGAAGCTGAGGAAAGAGCAGATGATCCAGTCAGAGGATCTAGTCTGTATCCCAACTTGGCCATGTGCTACCTATATAATCCTGGTAGGTCAGTCATATGACCAGACCCCATTTTCCTTCTCTGTAGAATAAAGGTGAATTCATTGATGGACTAAAGGCCCTTTCAGCTCTAGATTCTATGAAGGAGAAACTCAAACTCAAATCTTCTGAGTGTAAATTCAGAGTCCCTTTCCTATTCGTACTACTTATGGAGTTATTTGTATGTGGAGAGGGGATAGCATTAAAGATACATGTAGCTATTTAAAGACACATGAAAGAATCTCTCTCATCTCCCTTCACACACACACACCCATGCCCTCTGTAGCTGCCCATTTCAGCTCGCCCTTGCTTAGCTCTATAGTAGGTGCTCAACCAATATTTTTGGATGGCCAGAAAAATTTTTTTGCACTATTAATATTTAAGAAATGATTCACTTTTGAAAGAAAGAATCTCTAAATAAAAACTAAGACTTTTTTTTCTTCTTGCTCCCTGGAGATCAGCTCAGAATGCCATGCAGGCAGAAAGAGCAGAAAATGAAAATGATGGGAAAATGTGTTGTAGAGTCTCTCTCAGGCATATTTGGAGGGAGTCATTTTTTTTCCCTCTTCAGCAAAGGGAAGTAATGATTAGCAGCAGACAAACCTCAAAGTTTTCAAGTTTCCATTGGCTTCAGATAAGAACCCAATTATGTAAATGCATCCACTGCCCCTTTTCAAATCATGCTGGAAAGAAGAGAGCTTCAAATTCTGACAGGAAATTTTCTCCAATTTTTATTTTCAGACTTGTTAAGGGTACATGGAAGGTGGGGAGGATAAATTCTGTTCTGGAAACATACTACACATTGAATTCAGTAATGCCCTAGCCCAAAAATATTGGTTTTGGAAAGTGCGTGATTTAAAAATTTTTAGAAAGCTGTCTTCGCAACCCTGCCTTTTCCCAACATTTATTTGTTTTTGATTTGATCAATCAACAAACACTGGCCTGGGCCCTGAAGTTGCACAGGTCAAAGTGTAACAATCTCTGCCCTCAAGGAGCTTACATTCTATTGGGGGAGCCAGTGCGTACCCATAGAAATATATACACCATGGATATATATGAAATGTGTCCAAGTGGATTATGGGAAGGGGGAAAAGTAGCAGGTGGAAGGATGGGGAAAGGTTTCATGTTGAAGGTACTGCTTAAGCTCAGTCTTGAAGGATACTAAGGCTTGTAATTATTTGTTATAAAAGTAAATTAAAAAATAGACCTATTATTTCCTTAGTGAAGCAAGTTCTGGTGAAGAACTACTACCAATGGAAACCAATATCTTCTCTGCAACCAAAGAAAGAGTTGCACAGAGTAATGATGTCAAACTCAAATGGAAAGAGATGTCTGTGGACAGCAAATCCCAAATTAATACTGTGTATGTTGTATAGAAATTTTGTTTATTTTGTTCAACATTTCCTGATTACATTTTAATTTGGTTTGGGCAGGACTCAAGAATTTGGCAGACTAATTGAGGCCAGGGCTGTGAGTTTCTCACCTCTGGCCTAGAGCACTGAGAGGGTCAATGAGTTGTCACTGGTCACATAGCCAATGTGTGTGAGACAAGATTTGAATCAATCTCTTTCTGGTTTCAAGGGGCCCATTGTCTATACACAACACCACACTGCCTCTGAACAAATTATAGCCACCCTTAGCATTCATTTCCATAACTCTTATCATTGTCAAACCTTCCTTTCACTTCAACCTTGCTATTTTATCTAATGCAAATATGGTTATCCTCATTTAAAAAACAAATAATAGTAATAGCTAGCATTGACATGGAATCTACTACGTGCTAAGTGATTTTTACAAGTATTACATTATTTGATCCCCACAACAACACTTGGAGATAGGTGCTGTCATCATTTCCAGTTTATAGATGAGGAAATTGAGGCAAAGAGGATAAGTGACTTGTCCAGGGCAATATAATTGATGCCTGATGCAAGATTTGAACTCAGATCTTGACTCTGGACCAAGCACTGTAGCCGCTGCACCACCAATCTGACAAATGGAGTCCTAGAGAAGCCAAATTATTTGCCTCCAATCATGTACATGGAAAGTGACTGGACTGTAATATGGCACCAAGTCTCCAAACACCAAGTAGAATTATCTTTTCAGGACACAAAACTCCTTTCCTTCAACTTTTTAAAAGATGCTTCCATTTCCAGATCCCACATAATGTTGCCTCTTCCAGACAGGTCCTGAGAGGCTTATAATTGAGCATGGAAATGGCAGTACCTTTCACTACTAAAGGGGTTACCATGCTTATACCACGCTTATATATTCCCCAATATATACTTTTAATAATAATAATAATAAGTGATATTTCTGTACCACTTTAGGGTTACCATGAAGTTCACAATTTATTCCTCATTTAAAAATCTCTTCTTACATATTTCTTGACCTTCTGCAATCTGACTTCCAGCCTCTTCACTCAATTGAATCCATGTTCTTCAAAATTAGCAGTGACTTCTTCATTTTTTAATTCAATTATTTATTTTACAAAATTAATGGAATATTATTGCATCATAAGAAATTATCAACCTGATAGATTAGAGAAATCAGAAAAACCTTGCATGAACTTACAGAGTGAAGTAAGATCAATCAAGAGAAGTATTTATAAAATGATCACCACATTATAAAGAAAATCAACTTTGAAAAACTTAGGCAATCTGATTAATGTAATGAACAATCACTATTCCAGAAAATTAATGATGAAAGCTTGCTTGCCTCTTGGTAGAGGCAGATGTATTTCTCCTTCTTTCTTGTTCTCTGTACTTGCAAATGTTAGTTTGTGTTGATGCTTCAAAAAATTCTTTTATATTTTTCTCCTTGACTGTTCTTGATCGTATAACTTTTTCATCCCCACAGTAGAACCTAGACAAGTATCTGGGATTGGGAATTGTTCTTTTTTTGAGATTTTCCTCAGTTTCTCTCAAATGTCCCCAAATTGTTTCTCCCCAAACTCAACCTGTGCCCTACTTTGCTAGTCCAAACCCCTCCAAGTCATCCTTATTATTTCATTATCCTTATTTAGATCATTTTTTCCTCTTTTCTTTCATTTTTCCTCCCCCAGAAGCTGAAATTATAATCACACCAAACTTATTTTAGAGTCTAATAAAACTGTAATATTATTTTCAAATGAACTTCTGTCTACTGAAGACTCTCCCATTTTATAGCTATGAGACTGATTCCCTGTACTCAAATCTAAGACATATCTTTATTAACTTTCATCTCATTAGATTTGGTAAAATGTTTCAGTTTGTCTAAATCTTTTTGTATCCTACCTCTATCATCTTACTTCTCCTTAGGTTCATCTATCATATTAGTTCTCCTTAAGATTTTATAAATTGTTTCATGTTCTGAAATGCATTGGCATTGGTTGCCATATCTTTCAAGTTGGTAAGGAGACCAAGTCTTTCCTGCTTGTGGTGATTTCCAGTATCTTTCACACAATATATCGTGGTGATTGTTTTCCATAATTTATATTTCCATATTTAATAATGATAATCTATGCTTTGCATAAACAGTACCATGAAATACTTTATTTTAGATCACAGGTTTTAGGCTTTTTAAATTTTTTTAAATTTATTTATTTTTAGTTTTCAACATTCACTTCCACAAGATTTTGAGCTCCAAATTTTCAACCCTTCTTGCCTCTCCTCCCACACCAAGATGACATGCATTCTGAATACCCCTTCCCCTAGTCTGCCTTCTCTTCTATCTCTCACCCCCTTCTCTTATCCCCTTCCCCTTCTATTTTCCTGTAGGGCAGGATGGATTTCTGTACCCCATTTCCTGTATTTCTTATTTCCCAGTTGCATGTGAAAACATTTTTTTAAACACATGTTTTTAAAACTTTGGGTTCCAAAATTTCTCCCTTCCTCCCTCCCCACCCATCCTCATTGAAAAGGCAAGTAACTCAATGTATGTCATACATGTGCAGTTCGGCAAAACACTTCCATAATAGACATGCTGTGAAAAACTAACTCTATTTCCCTTAATCCTATCCTGCCTCCCATTTATTCTATTCTTTCTTTTGACCCTGTCCTTCCTCAGAAGTATTTGCTTCTGATTGCCCCTTTTCCCAATCTGCCCTCCTCTCTATCATCGTCCTGCTCTCTTGTCCCCTTCCCCCCTTATTCTCCTTTAGGGTAAGACAGATTTCCATACTCAATTGAGTGTGTATGTTATTCCCTCCTTAAGTCAAATCTTATGAGAATAAGATTCACTCATTCCCTCCCCCTTCCCCCAGTGTAAGAGACTTTCCTTTTCTGTTTTTTTTTGTGAGATAATTTACCCCATTCTACCTCTTCCTTTCTCCTTCTCCTAGTATAATCCTCTCTCAACCTTTAATCTTATTCTCCAGATATGACCCCTTCATCTTCAACTCACCCTGTGCCCTCTATCTATCCATCTATTTATCTATTTATGTATCTATCTACATATACACACACATATAATTTTTTTCCCTCCAACTACCCTAATACTGACAAAGGTCTCATGAGTTACAAATATCATCTTTCATTGCAGACATGTAAACAGTTCAACCTTAATAAGTCGTTTATGATTTCTCTTTCCTGTTTACCTTTTTATGTTCCACTTGAGTCTTATATTTGAAAGTCAGATTTTCTATTCAGCTCTGGTCTTTTCATCAAGAATGCTTGAAAGTCCTCTATTTCACTGAATGACCATTTTTTCCCCTGCAGGATTATACTCAGTTTTGCTGGGTAGGTGATTCTTGGTTGTAATCCTATTTCCTTTGACCTCCAGAATATTATATTCCAAGCTCTCTGGTCCATTAATGTAGAAGGTGCTAAATCTTGTGTTATCCTGATGGTGTTTCCACAATACTTGAATTGTTGCTTTCTGGCTGCTTGGAATATTTTCTCCTTGACCTGGGACCTCTGGAATTTGACTACAATATTCCTAGGAGTTTTCCTTTGGGGATCTCTTTCAGGAGGTGATCAGTGGGTTCTTTCCATTTCTATTTTGCCCTATGGTTCTAAAATATCAGGGCAGTTTTCCTGGATCATTTCTTGAAAGATGATGTCTAGGCTCCTTTTTTGATCATGGCTTTCAAATAGTCCAATAATTTTTAAATTCTCTCTCCTGGATCTCTTTTCCAGGTCAGTTGTTTTTCCAATGAGATATTTCACATTGTTTTCTAATTTTTCATTCTTTTGGATTTGTTTTACAGTGTCTTGATTTCTCATAAAGTCACTAGCTTCCAATTGATTTATTCTAATTTTTAAAGAAGTATTTTCTTCAATAATCTTTTGGACTTCCTTTTCCATTTGGCCAATTTTGCTTTTTAGGGCATTCTTCTCCTCATTGGCTTTTTGGGCCTCTTTTGTCATTTGGGTTAGGCTATTTTTTAAGGTGTTATTTTCTTCAGTATTTTTTTTGGGTCTCCTTTAGCAAGCTGTTGACTTGTTTTTCATGATTTTCTTGCCTCACTCTCATTTCTCTTCCCAGTTTTTCCTCTACTTCTCTTACTTGCTTCTCAAAATCCCTTCTGAGCTGTTCCAAAGCCTGAGACTGATTCATATTTTCCTTGGAGGCTTCGGCTGTAGGAGCTTTGGCTTTGTTGTCTTCTTCTGGTTGCATGTTTCGATCTTCTTTGTCACCCAAGTAAGATAATATAGTCTGACTTTTTTTGTGCTGCTTACTCATGATCCCAGCCAGTTACTTGAGTTTTAAACTCTTTGTTAAGGTAAGAGTCTCCTTCCAATGCGAAGAGGGTACTGTCCCAAGCTTTGGGGGTTTATACAGCTGTTTTCAGAGATACTTCTAGGGACCTGTAAATTTTCAGTTCTTCCAAGGTGTTATGATAAAAGGCAAGGCATTTCCTCTTCACTGCCACAACAAGCTCCACCACACCAGCACTCCTCCTCACCCCAGGACTACCCCTCAGAACTGTGACCCAGATCCAAGCACAGGCAAAGCAAGAGATTCCTGCCTCAGCACTGGCAAAGAGATCCCTGCAATCCCTCTCTGATCAGCCACTTGATTTCCCCTCAGTCTGTGGGCCAGAAACTCAGGAGGCAACCACAGCCCATGCTCGGGACTTGTGACTGAGACTTAGCTTCTAACTTTCACCACAGTCACAGACTTTTCCCACTGACCTTATAAGTTGTCTTTGGTGTTCATGGGTTGAGAAGTATGGAAACCACCACAGCTGTCTGTGATTCAGTCCTCTGAGGCCTGCTCCAGGTTCACTGAGGCTTGCGCCATGCTGAACTGTGCTCCTCTCCCCACCCGGTGCGATATACTTTTCTGATCAACCATCCAGGTTGTCTTGGGCTAGAAATCTATTTCGCTTTGTCTTTTTGTGGGTTCTGCTGCTTTAGAATTTGTTTAGAGTCATTTTTTTATGGATATTTGGGGGGTTTGGTGGAGAACTCAAGTAAGTCACTGCTTTCACTCTGCCATCTTGGCTCTGCTCCTCTCAATTATTTTTTCTTCATGTCTCATTCTCCTTGACTTCCCTGTTTCACTTTACTCTGTTGATCATCTTCTGGATGTTTTTTCTTCTTTAGGTTCCTGTGACTCTACTCTTTCCTTGTCCCTCTTCAGTCTATAGGACTGTTCCTTCTCTGTTTTGGCTTGGTCAAGATCTTACCTCCTAAGTGCTGTTGTTTCCCAAAGCTTCTGTCCTCAACCATCTTATCTCTCTAGACTCTCTCCCTTTATATCATATTTGATTCCATGAATTAAATTAAAATCTTTTTGCAGATGACTCTCTTCTTTATTATCTAGCCTTTATCTGTCTTCTGAGCTTATCAACTTCCTGCATCATCAACTTTCTCTTGAACATTTGCAACTGGATATCACAAACACTTCTCAAACCCAACATTTCCAAAGAAAAGATCATTATCACCTTTCTTCATTCACACACACACACACACACACACACACATACACACACACACACCTATCCTCTTCATTTACCTCTTTCTTTTGACAAAACCACAATTCTTCTAGGCTTCGAGGTTTACAAACTCAGAGTCACCCTTAATTCTCTACTCTAACTCACTCCACACATCCAATCAATTTCCAGGTATTATTGATTGTACCTTCACATTTGCTTCTCTCAATTAACATTCCTATACCTTGAGGTGCTTCAAGTCTTCATAGTTTTGGTTTTAATGTCTCAGAGTGAGTGTGAATAGAAATTGTTTTCATTCTGGCCAGAAACCCTGAGGGTCTTCCCCTCTCAAATTGATTTTTTTTGAGTAGTCAGACTTTGCCTCATTTCTTACCTAGCCTTAAATCACTGAATCACTGAATGAGTGTTGCCTCAGGCAAACTGAAACCTGGGTAAGACCTTAACTTTAAAAAGGTTAAGGTCTCCTCACTGCACCCGGGGTCATCAGCAGTCATCCTGATCTATGTCTTGCTACTGAACTCAGAATCTAGAGAAGAGGGTGAGGCTGATGAATTTGCAGTCTTGCCTCACTTAAATCCAATTCACTTGCAAGTCAAGTCATCACCCTCCTGATGTCACTGATCCTCTTTGAGAATGAAGAGCAACCTCTTGCTTACACAATTGCATTAGTTTTCCACTTGAGTTCCCAAATCTCCCCACAAAACAGTGTCTCCTCCACAGTTGTCAAAATGTTAGTAAGAAAGTACAGGCATGATCACATTTCTTGCTTGCCCAAACTGCTTTGGCTCCCCATTCCTTAATAGAATTAAATCACTTCCTCTGATTGGGATTTGAAAACCTTTTATAATCCATCCTGCATTTGCACGAATATTACACACATTATGGCACATTTCTCCCTTTCATGAAATCAGTATTCCAGTCAAATTGGCCTCCTTGCCAAACCCTGTGTCTGACATTCCATTTCCCTCATTTTTAGACTGTGATCCCTCTTCATTTCATCCTTGCAGATTCCTACCTGCCTTTGAAACTCAGCTAAAGTATCCTCCAGCCTTCAGGACATCTCTTCTCATTTCCATCAATTCCTAATACCTGCCCACATCCACAGAATTTATTGTGCTTTTAATTTATTAATATTACACCTTCTCTGAGCTCACTCTCCTAACTTCTATCTGTATAGGCAGGTTAAGTCACCAGAGGACAGATGACTAATTCTCCTCTCAGACTTCTAGGAGTAATCTGAAGAGGATGAGTGTTTGCAGTACTGTTGCCCATGAGCCTCCATGTGCATGCTCCTTTAATGCTGATTACAATTTATATCTTCCCAATATTTGTTAATTGGTTCATTCTAATTAGCTTTTACATAATGCTATTTTCTGAGGTTTAGCAAGAATATAAGTACAAAAAATACCCCCCTCTCCAAAACTGAAGGCACACTATCCACTCTGAATACACTTAATTCCTTGGAAGAGTGGGTTCAAACTCAAAGTAGTATTTACCAAATGCCACTTTTAACACAGGGTATGTTCTGACTCCTACATATACCCAAGGTATAAGCCTAGGGAGAGTAGGATCAAACATAAAGCACAAAAATATTGAAATGCATTTAGGCACTATGTGTATCCCACAGAAACCTCTTGGTCCAGAAAGATCCTTTCTTCCTTCAAGTAATTCTAACCAGGTTCATTTCTGCATGTAATACAGGTGATGATCAAAATTGTTCTCTTCGTTTCAGGACACAGTGTCTCAGCTACTGGGTTGATTCACTTACAAGCAAGTTTCTCTTTAAGACTGTCTTTTCATTAGAGTCATCTGCTACTGATTCCACTTGATGAATCTTTTGATATTTTAAAGCACATAAGGTTATATACTGATCTGTTCTATGTCTGGATATGTATTCACCTAGGATCAGGGTAGAATGAACATGAAAGAGAAAAGAAATAGTTGAACCAGATAAGTATTCATGGACATTAGTCATCTGGGTGGAAGCTGGACCTGATTTCCCCTCTCCCACCTGGGAGTCCAGATAGCTATTCCTCCTCATTCAAAATCCATCAGGGAACCAAACCATGAAATTGTCGTCTCTATCCTTTTGTATGTGCACCCATTTCTGAGTCAGGAGTCAACAAAAGGATTTTTTTTTTGTAACTATGCAAAAGCCAGCAGGAAAAATTCAGAGAACATCTGCTTATGTTCTAAAGTTAAGGGGAGGTCCTCTTGAAGACACAACCCTAGAAGCAGGTTCGCCCATCCTCCACATGGATTGGAAGGAGGTGGGGCATGTAAAGACTAGACCCTTATTGCCCAGTCTCCAATTACCTATATATTTTACTTTTATCTATATACATATTGCTCTTATTTCACTCTCCAGTAGAATATGAACTCTGTAAGGGCAGAGAACATTTTGTTTTATCTTTACATCCTTAGCAATCAACACAACACCAGGAATAGAGACCAATTCTTAATAAATGATTGTTGATGGATTGGTAAGCAAGCCCACAATAGAGGCAGCACAAGTATTATTCTCCTGATTTTACAAATGAGGAAACTGAGGTTCAGAGGTTCAGTGATTTGCTCAACACCATCTAGCCAACAGAATATTGAGCAGAGGTTTAACCCAGCTCTTTCTTGCTTCATGTCCAACACTCATTCCACTTTACTGGAGTCTTCTCTACTCAATATATTTGCCCCAGAATTGCCACATCTATTTGTTATAAAACAAATAGAAAGAGAAGATTCTGGGAAGATGGGAGTGTAGGTGAACTCTCCAGATTTCCCCCACAAACAAGATAAAATAGCACCTTGGAGTGAACATAGAGCAGTAAAAATAAACAAGAATTGGGGCATAATAGTGATCCTCCTGGGACAACCAGGAGAAGATCTAAGAAAAATCTCAGGACCAAGATTTGGTCCCTGTGAAATGTGAACACTTCCAGGCTAGTTCTGCTGAAACAGCAAGCTG
The DNA here is from genome assembly GCF_900497805.2 of Vombatus ursinus. Taxonomy (NCBI): domain Eukaryota; kingdom Metazoa; phylum Chordata; class Mammalia; order Diprotodontia; family Vombatidae; genus Vombatus; species Vombatus ursinus. The sequence goes on along the minus strand of NW_020950172.1, from coordinate 4,277,648 downwards.
TGAGCCCTGGGGCTAGTTGGGTTGGGAACTAGCCTTGGCCCCAGCCACAGGAATTTTTACCTCCTGGACAGTGTGAGGAGTTGGGTGTCTGAGCGGGGGAAGATTGAGGGAATCTCTACTGATAAGGGATACCAGGTCCACCTGTGCTGCCAAGGTGCAGTCATGGGAGAGAATGAACTAGCACATGCCTGATGAGTGCAGAAGTAGTTGGGTGGGGACACCCCTCGCTATCGGCACTTACAGGAGGAAAGAGTTCTTGTTTCCAGCTCCAGGCCAGAGGGGAGAACTGAAGGAGGATCTGTGACCAAAGGCTCCATTCCCCATACCCTAGGACTAGTGGTGATTACAATGATAAGCTGCTACAAAATAAAAAGCAGGCACAGAACCCAACTTTAGAAAGTTACTATGGAAATAGAGAAGACTGAGATTCATCTTCAGAGGAGGATACTGAAACAAAAAAAGAGCCTCTCTGACCCCAAAGAGTAATGTCAAATGGTCACTTGTCCAAAAGAATTCACAGAAGAACTTTAAAAAGAACATAAAAGTCAAATGACAGAAATTGAGGAAAATGTGTGTGTGTATGTATATATATATATATATATATATATATATATATATGAACAATACAAGATAAACAAGAAGATTATGAAAAGAAAGTCAGCCAACTGGAAAAGGAGATCCAGAATCTTAAGGAAGAAAATGACTCCTTGAAAATTAGAATTGGGTAAGGGGAAGCCAGTGAAGTTATAAGAGACCAAGAAATAATAAAACAAAATACAAAGAATGAAAAAAAGAAGAGAATATGAGACATCTCATAAGAAAAACAATTGATCTGGAGAACAGATTAAGAAGAGAAAACCTAAGAATAATCAGACTACCTGAAAGCTATAATCAAAAAAAGAATCATGATACAACAATATAAGAAATAATTAAAGAAAACTGTTCTGAAGCATTAGAACATGAGGGTAAAGCAGAAATAGAAAAAAAAATTCACTGATCACCACTTGAAAGAGATCCTATGAGGAAAACCTACAGGAATATTAAAGTCAAATTTCAAAATCTCCAGTTCAAGGAGAAAGTATTAAGAGCAACAAGAAAAAAAAAATCAAATATGGTGGAGCCACAATTAGAAACACACAAGACCTAGCAGTGGCAGCACTAAAACACCACACATCTTGGAACACTAGATATCAAGGAGCAAAAGAACAGGTTGTGGCTGAAAATACCATACCTAACAACGTTAACCATAATCCTTAATTTAAAAAAAAATAAACATTCAATGAATTGCCAGCCTTTCAGGATTTTGTTATGAAAAAAACCTGAACTCAATAGAAAATTAACTTACAAGATGCAAGAGAAATATAAAGTACACATTAAAGACTAATTACACGGGACTCAATAAGGACAGACTGTACATTTTTATGTGAGGAAATGTGAAACATGTGTCTAAGATTGTTAGTTGGGTAGTTTGAAAGAAAGATTGGGGTAGACTTGAATATGATGAGATTTTAAAAAGTAATTGTTTAGGAAAAGGTAAAAAGAGTAATTATCTTATATAAATGAGGTGCAAGAGGAAAAATTGACACCAAGGAATTTGATGGGGGAGGAGGACTGGGAGTTCTGGGATCCTACTCTCATTGGAATGTGTTAAAGAGGGAACAATACATATACATCTAGAAAGGTAGAAAATTCTTCTAAATTCAGAAAGAAATGAAAGGCTTAGAGGATGGGGTGGAGGATAAGGGAGGAAACCCTCCTCATATCAGATCTGGGTTAAAGAGATAACAATATAGATATAGACAGATATAGATAGATATAGATATAGATAGATAGATAGATATTTAGAAGTGAATAAAGTCTTATAAATTTATAAAGAAATAAGAGGGTGAGGGAATAGAATAAGTGGAGTATAGAAGGGTGTTTAGATTAATGGGAATGGGAGGATAAGGGGGGGATCTTTGGAGAGGCATTAGGTTAAGTATTTGGAGGGCAAGGTAGCAGGCAGAAGTAAAGTAGAGGAATCAGAAGGGATTGATTGCTTGGTTGTTGTCCTCCATTCTAGAAGAGAACCAAAATTTTCAAGTTACAATGTATCCTGCTGTGACTGCTCAGATCAATACAAGTTTGGAATGATCTGCCACAGGTCGGGCACAAATGTCCATGTGAACATTCAGGCTGAATTCTCTAAATTTGTGCATCTCATATTTCTTTTGAGGTACTTCAATTCTGCTTTACTCATAGAGCACAGTGCCTTCTCTGATGAGGGCACACTATGCTGGGTAGTCCTGTGCCAGCATCTTCCATGTCACACAATTCCAAAGTTTTTAAGAGACTCCTTGAGAGTGTCTTCACATCACTTCTTCTGACTACCTTGTGAGATAGGAAATAAGAGATATACAAAAACATAAAATAAAGTTCAGGAGTAGAATTTATTAGGAAAAAAGCAGGGGTTGGAATCGGATCTCAGGCAAAGTTGAAGCTAAAATAGATTTAATCAAAAGAGAAAAATAGGAAAACTACACTATATGTCAGCCATATTAAACAACATTGATTTAGACTATTTAAAACAGCTAGTCAATATAAGGTTGGAATATTGCTGTGGTATAGGAAATGATGAGTTGGTGGACTTAGAAAAATGTGGAAAGACTTGGACATATGAAGGAAGAGATTATCCACCCTCAGAGAAACAGAGGACAAACAAGTGTAGTATGGACTTAACATAGATGTATATGAATATATATGTCTATATATGAATATGATTATAGATATCTAAATATATATGTATATGTTTATGTATATGTGTATATATTTGTGTGTATATGTGTATTATATATTTTTGTATATATATGTTTGTGTATGTATATCTATGTGTATCTACATCTATATATCTGTGCTTAATTGTAGCCTTCTTAGAGGAAAAAGGGCAGAGGAAGGGTGCAAAAAAGAACAAAGTAAAAAGTGCACAGCAGAGAACAAAAGAAAATTTATAAGGAAGCAAAGAAAAGATCTCTGAACACGATGTAGAGTATTTATTATATAGGCTTTCTTGAATGGAAATTTATCGCTGTATATTTTGAATCTTCTCTTATGTTCTGCTGTGCACATGGCAATGCTTTTTTTTCTTTTCTTATTTTGTATTTAAGTTTATAATGTTTTTTTTTCTTTTCTTACTGTGTATTTAAGTTTTAGTATTTAAGTTTAAAGGAAATTTTAAAAAAATTAAATTAAAAATCAACTTAAAAAATAAAACACATAGAAAGTATAAAAACAAAAAAAAACTAGTTCAGGAAGAGCATAGAAAAGTACTTGATTGTTGATACACATTGGATTCTCATCATCTAGGATGTGTTGGAGCACAGAAAGAATGATAGAAAACAGATGGATACTAGATGCTTAATATTTATGGGGATTATTACAAATCTTCCAGAAAATTGGTTGAATATAAAAATACAGCAACTGTTCTGTGTTTAGGCTAAGAGAGAGTCTTAGAATACCATAATGACCCCAAATCTCCATCAAATGATCATTTTTACATATTTTGTGTATTTCATTTAATTTCAAAGCTTTAAGAACCCATATGAGGGTCTGAGAGTAGCATTGGCCGATCTTGAAAACAAGGTAGGATCTGGTTAGAGATCTAGGATCAGAAAGGGTCTTACAAATCATAAGCAACATAGACTCTGAGTTGGGAAGGCCTATGGAGGCCACCAGCATCAAGCCACCTCATTTGGTAGATGATGAGAGACCAAAAGAGGCCCAGTGACTTCCCCAAGGTCGCAGAGTTAACATCAGAAACAGGATTGGGACACAGCTCATCTGACTTCAAATTCAATGTTCTTTTTTCTGCATCACTTGGTAAAGAGATCCTAGTGAAGGTGATTGTCACCCCAAAACTTTGGGCCATGCTAGTAAGTGCTAAGGGGTTAGGGGTCAAGAGTAATGGAGTGACAATGAGAATGGTATCTCCTCTCCCAGAGAGCCTCAAAATTAATGTCTATTATTTTGATCTCACAGTGTCTGGCACATAGTCATTATTTGATAGATGGTTATTGGAGGAAATGAGTGCACATTGGCACTGCTTTCTTCACAAAGACTTATCAGGAGTTTAAACAAAATCAGATACCTGCAAAAAGTAGATGCCTTGGAGAACATTGCTCACCATTAGCTGCATTGGATGGAAACTGCAAGCTCATTGATTTTCAGATATGGGGCCATAGAAAAGAGATGCAACTTCTGTTAGGAAAAAAACTAGCTCTAGGCAGGTGCATTATGGCCTGTGCTCACCTTCTTCTCAAACGCCTGGCGTATCACGGGCTACTGACCATGACGGCATTTCAGCTCAATGAATGAGTGATCAGCTCTGGTATTGGCAATACATATTGACAAAGGCCTTCAAAGTCACAGGTTGACTTACAGAATCAATAGTAGTGCTGGGAAATAATTAAAACTGTCAGATTTAGAAAGTATTAAAAGGTACTTAGAGATTTCTGTCAACTTTAGAAAACCTGGATTAATGGAGCCCAGAGTGCATACACTGGTCAGTAACAGGACAACTTATTAAAGTCTTTCTTTGTCAGGGAAGAGTCAACATCAAAAGGTTGAGCAGCTCCTTCACTCAGTTCATTAACCAAAAATTCAGTTACTTCCCTGAAGAAGTCAAACAGAGGGCCAGGGAATACAGAGATGGCTTATGCACTCATGGATTCTACTTGTTAGCAATTTAGCAGTAATCAAAGGGCACTTACCAAGTGCCTATCAGTGTCATCAGCCACACAGCCACTCAAAAGTTTGATCACTGACTAGAATTTGAAGTCTATAAAGGGATATGTGCGTGATGCTGTAAGCCAGAGAAGATTACACCAGTCCTGCTAAAGATCATAGCGCTGAAGAGCAATGCTACACTCATCCAAGGATCCTCCTCCAGTGCAGCTGCCAATCTCTCCTAACTTTAGGAGATGCTAATTGTGAGTTTCCATGTCTCCAAAATGGACCCTCACCTGGTGAGCATCACTTGGTGATGATGCAGAAGGTTAGGGGGCAACATCAAAGAGGAATCCTACCTCAGACCAATGATTTCCAATGTTCTGGAGCAGTGAAAACAAGGGATTCTGGGGATCAGTGTGGCAATTCCTCATGGGAGAACCAAGGAGCCATTATTAATTCCTGACCATTGGTGGCATCTTGTCTCATCCCAGACACAAAGAATAATATATATGCTATAGTCTGAAAAATATCTGGGAGTTTAGTCCTCATTTACCATGGAGTAAATGGGTCTTCCATTCAGTTAATTAGAAGGAGACTGATGTGCATAGTTCAGACAATTCTGGTGGCTGTCTCTTCTACTCTGATCCCCAACTATATAGACCTCTTTGTCTCTTTTTCATGTCTTTGTTTCACTCTTTGTTCCCTCCCTTCATCTTCTGTTCTCTTCTTCTATTATTCTCACCTCATTATATTCTGACCTTAGTTCAAAGGGTGTATTAGAGCCAGCTCTATGAAGCCTGGAAAAACCAATTGTTAAATTTTCCATATGGATATTTAAACCTCAGAAAATGAGACAGACCGCAAGTCAGGGCTTTATTGTTTCTTCTGTTGATTGCCCCTACCTTAAGAAAAGGATGAAGAAAATGTTAATAACACCAATTCAATTCAAAAGAATGTTGAACGTATTTTCCCCCCAGAGAGTCGCTTTTTAAACATTTACTAGCTCCCTCCTACCTTAGGGCTAAAGTAACTGCCAACCTGAGCTTTAGTGGAAGCTCCAAGTTGGGCATAGGCAGATCCCAAAAAGCTCCCAAATGGGATAGTATCAGCTTTTTAGCCTCCGAGGTTTCATTCCTAACTCCACAAGCAGAGGCTCCTAGGCCAGCAAAAAGCAAGATTGTTGGCCAGGCTGGGCTTCGTGAATTCTTGTGGTCAAAGGGTTGGAAAAAACATGAAGCATCAGGTCAGCAACAAAGCAATTCAGAGCTGGAGAACATTGTAGAGGGAAGGAGGTCTCTCTACAACCCTACCACCAGAAAAAGGGATGGGGGTTCAACAATCTGCTTGAAGTCAATATGGCTGGTCTGAGAATGGAAATAGAGGTGCCCATGCACTAAGATAGGGTCTAGGGATGTGAAAGACAAGAAACTTACATTCTAACATGGAAGACATGTACATATGTGCATGCATGCAGATGTGTCCACACATACAATAGGCGTGTATAATATATACATGTATTTGGCATGTATGCATACATATATACATATATGATAAATTTAAGGTACTTTTGGGAAGGAGTACACTAAGAGTTAGGGAGCAGGAGAGGTTTCATGTAAAAGGCAAAGGTTGAGCTGAACCTTGGAGGAAGTAAGGGATTTTATGAGATAGTGATGGGGAGGGAGTTTACTGACACATGGGGGTCAACCAGTCTAAAGGTGTGTAGACAGGAGATGAAATACAGTATGTGAGGAATGGCAAGAAGGCCAGCTTGGTTAGATTGTAGATTGTTGGGAGGATTGTAATAGACTGGGTGGCCCAAAAGTTCCCGTGCATTTTAAAGCTCTAAGTAGTTCAGTTTTAAACTCTGATAAGCTTTAAAACTGCACTAAGACTTTTGGGACACCTCATATAATAATGAGCCTGGAAAGGTTGACGAGGAGTTATTGGCTTTAGCAACAGAAGGTCTCCTTTGCTACCAGCTCAGTTCCAAGAAATTCAATCCCCGAAGTGTTCTTCTGTGCATGTGGGCCTACTATCATTCTTGGAATTGGGGATACAAAGCCAAAACAGAAGCTGCTGTTCTCAAATACCATATATCTTCCCTTTGGTCTGTGAGCTCCTGGAAAGCACGGGCCCATTTGGGTTTGGGATTGGTGTGGCCCTTCTCTGAAGCTCCAGCACTCAGCACAGTGCCTGGAACATAACAGAAATCCAATAAATGACTGTTGACTGACTCATTGGGTGTCTGCAATCTGTACACTGACAAACATGATCCTAAGTAAGAAACATAACTGTGGAGGTCCTTATCTTCGTAGAATTTCTATTTTAATTGTAGAGGTGGTAGGGAGCCACAGAAGACTTTTGTGCAGGTCATTTTTGTTCAGTCATTTTTCAGTTGCGTTCGATTCTCCATAGCTCCATTTGGGTTTTGTTTGTTTGTTTTGGCAGAAATACTGGAATGATTTTCCCTTTCCTTCTCCAGCTCTTTTTGCAGATGAGGAAACTGAGGCAAACAAGGTTGAGTGACTTACCCAGGGTCACCCAGCTACCAAGTGTCTGAAGTCAGATTTGAATTCAGGTCCTCCAGACTCCAGGTCCAGCACTCTATCCACTGTGCCATGTAGCTGCCTCCATTCAGGTTCACAGAGATGACCAAACTTATTATAGAAAGATGATTTGGGCTTCTGTGATGAGGATACTCTAGGAAGAGGAGTCAGAATGATCACTTAGGAGGCCACTGAACTAGATAAGGAGTGATGAGTTACTCAATGGGCTGCTTCTTGGAGAAACTGTACACACTCCATTGCCCTAAGACATTCAAAGCTTTCCAGAGCTTTTGTCCAAATGCCCAAGCCTTTGAGAGCCTATGGGTACCTCTAGAACATGTCTAGGGAGGGACCCAATACATCATTGAAGGGTGCATTAGTCTTACTATTAAATAACCATAATACTAGTTAATAGCTTGTCTCCTCCTTATCAAAGTAATTGAAAGAAGGATTCTCTTTTTTCCCCTCCAGTCCTTTCATCTCCTATCTTGACTCCTACTCATATTTCCATTGCATTCCTTTCCTCTCAGTCCTTTTTTCTCCTCTCCTCCACCCTGAGGATCACACTGGCATCCTCCAAAGAGTCTGGTGTGAGGATAAAGCACCAAATGAGAAATGTTCCCTTACCATGATTTTAATGGACTAAGATTAGCTAGTCAGATAAGGAAATGCAGCCAGTTACATGTCTATGTTTCCTCTTTCTTTGCATTTCTCCCTTTCCAGCAAGCCATGGTCTTAGTAGGACTGGTTAAAATCTTTGCAGAATCTCTAATTCGCTCCACCATTCTGGTACTGCTTCATCCAACACAAATATTGGGCTGCTAAGCACACCATGGGAGGACATACCCCACACCATCACATGCAGAAGAAATCAAGCCTTGGGTTAAGCCCATGCTACATCCAACCTGCTTCCCAGGACAAAAGTTCTTGTGCTTGGAGCCTGTTCCCATACCCTATAATCTTAATTCTCTCTTCACCTCAGTTTTCTAATCTATAAAATAAAAAAAATTGATTAGATGGTCTTCGAGGTTTACTCAAACTCTAGGTCTATGATTCTGTCTCTTCCAGTAAGAATCTTACTTTCACCCCAAACTTTGACATTTCAATCATTTCTAAACTTCCCTCATCAGTGGCCAGAGGACTCCAGGCCAAAATATCCTTGAATCTTACTGGCCTTTTATCCTAACTGAGTCCACAGGCAACCACCCTCATCCTTAATCTCTTCTCCCCTTCTCCTGCTACTATGCCCCTCATTAACCAAGCTGGTGTTGTACACACTAATCTTATGATCATGGGACAATCAGATTTAGAACTCTGCCTTTTCTAGTTTAGTCTTTTCCTTTTAGATATGAAGGAACAGGGAGCCAGATAGAAAAGGACTTGTCCAAGTTCTGTGCCAGTAAGGAGTAGATTTAGAATTTAAAACCAGATCATCTCAGATGTTATATTTTTATTTATTAGAGTCACCCATCATTAAAGGTGCAGTTCTAACACCAGTACATTCATGATTCAGATTCTATTTTGGGACAAAAATAAGGCACTCATAAGTCATGGAACATTTACAAAAAGAGGCTTAGTTTGCCCTAAAACAGCAAAGATATGCAACAAGGATCTAGTGGCATATGATTTCTTCAGATGTGGCCTCCCTCATCTCCATCTGGAAAAGTATCTGGCCAGTAGATATGTTGACTCACATGGGTTTGGGCAACTATCTGAGAGACCCAGATTCCATGTGACAAGGATTTTTATGCTCCAACATAACAAGGAAGCTGGGTCAGAAAAGTCAGACCAAATCAAGACCCAGGGAGAGCATTAACCTGGGCGTACCCTATGTTGACTGGGGAGCCAGGAGAAGCCAGATGCACCAGGGAAGCCTGGGCCATCAGGTCCTAGGAATGGCTTTGCCTTCCCCATGTTGTAGGTGCGAAGAAAGTACCTGTCAGGAAATGTTGGTCCTATAACAATAATGTTGGTGTCAAGTCACTTAGAGAATACAAGTTTCATGAGGACAGGGACTGTGGTTTTTTTTGTCAGCTTTGTATATCTATTGTAAATGAAAACCCTTTAACCTCACAAATTCCTGTTGGGCACAGATTATAATCATTGGCCCTTGGATCTTTAGGAAGCTGCTTGATCTTGTGGTACTCCTCCCCTTCTCCATGGCCCTAAGATTTTCACAAGTGTATATGCATACATACATTCGCATGGATACACACACAAACCCACAGAGAAGCTGCACTCCTCAGACCAATAATTAAGCCATACATCTGCCAAAGGAAAGATAAATTCCATCATCATGGACAGTTTTCTTTTCCACTTAACTAAAGTTGAGAACCAAGAACGAACAATTAAATCCAACCTGAGGCAGCCCCAAATATTATCCATCAAAAGCATCACATCCAATCCTGCCTGCACATTCATCAAAGTGTCACTTGCTCCAAACACAGTTTTTATCTGATTTGTGCTAATTTCCTTCATGGAGCAACAACTGATTTTTACCTTTCATAAAACTAGGGGAAATCTCTGAATGATAATCGAGCAATTTGCCATTTTGGTAATAGGTTTATTTATATCGCAACTGCCAATTATCTTCCATCTCGGAATCAAGATGCTTCTTTCACAACCTGCCCTGGGATAACAATTCCTCTGCAAGAGTCTAAGTCAGAAGAGATTTTGTCAGGCCCAATTAACGCGTGTTTGTCCTGTCCCTTCCAGTTTGTTCCTCTGAGTTTCAGAATTCTCCAAGGCCTTCACTGCTGAATATGGCACTCAGAGCTATTGTCCTTCCCCAAGATCAATATCACAGAGATCTAATCACATTTCTTGCACGGTTGCTGCTAAACCCAACAAAGCCTTCTATGGACCCACCGCTCGGCATCAGCTCCTTCTTTAATTCAACTTCACTGAAAACTTTAGGAGAAGAAAAGATGAAGAATAGAGAGGGGAAAGGGAGCACAAGATTCAGAAGCAGAAGGCTTGACAACTTTGTTGTTTCCCAGGCACTTGGGCCACATCAGGAGAGTAATAGCACTGATGAGCACGGTGCTACACGTACTGGCTCTGGACTTTTCAGTCCCCATCTGTCGGGTTGTGTTACGTTCTTGGCATCACCTTTTAGCAAGGCCCCAGGGATGACAGAAGAACTGGAGTCCCTCAGAATCTGGGGATAGGAAGGGAACTGGGGATGTTAAGCTTGGAAAAGAGAAGCCTTTAGACACACTCCACATGAGAGCTGTCTACAAATATTTTGAAGGGTTGTCATGTGGGAAAGGGATCAGATTTATTCTGCTTGACCCCAGAAGCTAGAAGTAAGAAAGTAAGAGCGATAGAAAGAGAAATATGCTCAGTTAGATTGAGGTTCAATATATAGAAAAACAAAATCATATCACCCTAACAATTTGAGCTGGCCCACAGGGAAATGGCTTGCCTCTGCTAGTGAGTTCATCACCATTGAAGGCCATTGCTGGAGCCTTGATGAACACTTGGTAAGGGTGTTGGGAAAAAGATACCTACTCAAGTTGAGGGTGTCCCCAAAAGTCTTTCCAAAACTTAGAACCTGTGAACTTGTGACTCTTTGATTTTGTTCTTTGTATGATCTTGGGCAAAGCACTTTATCTCTAAGGACGTCAGTTTCACCTGTAAAATGGGACCATTTCCTTTAGAGTCCTGGGAGGTTAAGAGGGCTAAAAAAAATGTTAAGTGCCCTGAAAATGAGTGCTATGAGCATTTCAATTACTACATTGGATAAGAATGGTAGAACATAAGCTACCTGAGGTCTAGGATTGGTTTTAGTTTTTCCTTTGTCTCCCCAGTGCTATGCCTATCATAGCAACTTTGATCTATATCTTGCCACTGGACCCAGAGGAGAGAGTGAGGCTGGTGACTTTGTACAGCCCTCCCTCCCTTAAATCTAATTCACTTGCAAGTCATGGCATCACTTTCCTGCTGTCATGGTCCTCTTTGAGAATGAAGGGCAAACAACAATAATATATAATATTATTTAATATTAATTATATTAATATTAAAAAATATTAATATAATTATTAATAATAATAAAATAATAAAATAACAACAACTTGAATATAGCAGAAACTTATATGTTTACTGAATTGAATTGATTGACCAGAACTGAATTGAAGTAAATTAAAAGAATTCAAATCAATTGAACCCAAGTAGCCCCCTCTTCGCCACTCTATAGTGGCTTTAGAAGGGAGAAAGAATAAAGCCTGGCTTCTCTTTGCCTTTTTATTCTTATACCAGCATTCTCATGAAAATTCTATCATTTGAACTTCACTGAGGTTCAGAGAGATCCACCCAGTTGTCCAACGTCACACAGCTCGATAGCTGGAAAAAAGAAGCAAATCCAGGTTTGTTAGCTCTGAATCTCATGTTCTTTCTCTTTCTCCTGAGGTTAGCGGTAAAGCTGAACAATTGGGTATTTCATAAGCATGTTGAAGATTTTTGCTTAAAAATTTATCTTGCTGGCACAAATTGGAACTAGTGAAGCTAAGCAGGGCTGATCTCTTCCAAGAATGCTCAAGAGGCACTTGGGGAGACCAGTTCCCCTTCACTGTCAGCATCCTCAGCAGTTCAGCACAGCTACCAGATTCCACAGGGAGTGAGCCAGAATGGAGGTGGTCACACAGAGATGTCAAGGAAGCAAGCCAGGTGTGACCAGCCACCTCAAGGCAGATCAGCTTGGACACGGGCATGATCTGTCAGGGGGCCCAGCCTCAGGATTCATGGAAGTAGCAACCCAAATAACTGGGAGCTGCCACTATTTAGGCAGGAGGGCCCTCTTGCACAATCTACCTTCTCATCTCCATTTAGTCTTTGATTTTATTCTCCAGGTGCAATCTGCAAACTGTGGGGAGAGGACATTGCTATGTCTCCCATTGGAACAAATATCTTGCCTGACTGAAGATGGAGCATCAGTTAGAATTATTCACAATTCTTGGTATTCTATTTGTTTTGCAGGACCTAAACTTGAGGTGAAGGCATTCCGTGAAGCCCAACCATCCCAACGAGAGTGCCTTCTCATCTCTCCTTTGCTCCCCTTCATTTCTCAAATACCAATGTATGTGTCATGTCCCTTATTAGACTGCAAGCTCCTTGAGGTCCTGAACAGTGTCCTCTTCTATATTTGCATCCCCAGCTCTTTGCATGGAGACTCACACAGAGCAGGTACTTATAAATGTTCGATCAATTTAGTTGTACTGAATTGAATGACACATTAAAAAATGGTTTCAAAATTCAAAAACTGGCAATGTGTTTTGGAAGAAAAGAGGCAGGGTATGGGTGAAGGCAATGATTCCATAGGATGGGAAAGTAAGGTTTCTGTCTCCATATGTAAATGAAATGTACTCAGAATAGAGCTGAACTAACTTAGCCCTATACAATAAGCACCTTGGAAGGGATTGGAGATAAAAAAGTTTGGATGTCATTCCAAACTAATGTGATGTGATCCATGATCCTTCTATGCCTATTTTTAGAATTCTAGATGTTTGGAGCTGATATAGACCTTGATATTAATAGTACTAATGATAATATCAATAGTTTACATTTGTAGAATGGTTTGAGATGCACATAGCCTTTTCCTCACACAGCCTTCTTGGTACGTCTGTCGATAAGGAGCACAGAGTCCTGTGAGGGAAATGACCTTGGTCATCTGACCAGGCATGGAAAATCATTTCAGTATCTCTGCCAGGATTTTCCATTCTACCATGGATTCTACCAGTATAAGGCTTCTTGGGGAAAAACAAACAAACAAACAAACAAACAAACAAACAAACAATCAAACAAACAAACAAACAAACAAACAAAAAACAAGCTAATGCTAGGACTGTTCTGGGGTCTTTTATAGACAAGGTTACAATGTGCAAATTCTATACCAATTCTTCTCTTATTAAGGCACTTGGGTACTGCTTGTAAGTATCAAGGCAAAGTGAAGAGAGAGCCAAAGATGTCAGAAGGCCTCGATTTGAGTCCTGACTTTGGCTCTTCTTCCCTGTGGCTAAGAGCATGTCCCTTCTCTTAGAATGGGGAAAGTTGAACCAATCTCCCAGGCTTGGGAGGGAGGAAAGGAACTGTGTCAGGAAATGTTGGTCCTATCACAACAATGTTGGTGTCAAGAAACTTAGAGAATATAGGCTTCATGAGGACAGGGACCATGTTTTTTGTAAGCTTTGTATATCTATTGTAAAGGAAGATGGAAAAGGCTTTGCAGCCTTGACAAGTTACATGCGTTTGAGTGATTACTCATAACAGGTCTTGAGAATGAATTGTTCCTTCACAAACACAGACCTGAAGCCAGGTCTTCTTCCATATGTCTGAAGGAACAAGTGAAAATAGCTTCCAGTTCTATAGTGTTTTAGGATACAGGGTGATACAGTAGATAGAGCGCTGGACTTGAAGGAGGGAAGACTTAGTTTCAAATCCTGCGTCAGGCCCTGATGGGTTGTGTGATCCTGTCCAAATTACTTAACCTCTCTGGGCCTCAGTTTTTGCCTCTGTAAAATAGGAATATTTGTGGCACCCACTTCATTGGGCTGTTGTGAGAACGAGATGGGAAAATGATTATAAAGTGGTTTGCAAACCTGGAAGTGCATGAAATGTCAATATCTCTGTTAGTGTTAGTGCTGGTGCTGGCGTTGGTGTTACTGTTAATGTTAGCATCAGTACTAAAGGTTTACAAAGTACTTTCCCTACCATATCCCTAAGAGGTTGGTTGCAAAGTTTCATTCCCAATTTACAGAAGAAGAAACTGAGGCACAGATGGCTTGCCCTAGTTCATGCCACTACAATCAAAATCAGGGATCAAGTAAGTTCTATTGAGTTTTTCTCTATTATGCCACAATGTTCCTAATTTTGTACTAACATACACACACACACACACACACACAATGACATAGGCATATCTATTTGGATCATACTTGTGCTTTCCTTTGTATAGATAATTCCCTTGAGGAGAGTCTTTCTAGCCATGCACACTAGCATCTGGTCTCCAACTTAGGGTTTTAGGTGTCTAAGACATTTGTCTGGGACATTGAACGAAAGGATAAATGATTGTCTGGGGTGGTATGGACAGTACTTGTCAGAGGTTGGACCCAAATTCAGGGATTCTTGACTCTGAGACCAGCGTTCTAGCTACTAAACTACTCAGTAATGATGACATCTTTTATTTATATTCTACAAACTGTAAAAAGCTCTTTATAGGCACTGTCTAATTTGATCTATAGTCTATCTATTGAGTAGGTATGGGAGGGGTAATTTTATTACTATTATTTTTGCAAGGAAACTGAGGCTCCAAAAATGATTTGGCTAGGACACCACAGATAATATAACACAGCAAGAGGGAAATCACAAAGTCACCAGTTCTCAAAGCTTGTAGGACCCCCACAGAGGCATCTAATCCAACCAGTGTCCAAGCAGGAAACCCTTCTCTGATGATCACCCAATCTCTTCAAGAATTCTGGTGATGTTTGGGCATGTTGGAAAGTTTGGGAACCAACTTCAAGATTACTACCTTGTCTTACATCTCATAAATTCTCACCTTAACTTCTTGGTCCTTAACTTCTTGCAGCTACTCTACAATTGACCTGAAAATCTCTTCACTTCAATTTCCTTTTGGCTACAAGTTCTCCTCAAGATACCACACCACACTCACTCATCCTCAACCCATCCATGTTCTCAGACATTTACACATCAGGTAGAAGTAGACACATGCATATGAAGTTGAATCCATGACTAGCTTCAAAGATCCTTGGATGCTGGAGGTGGCCACGTGGAAAAACTGTCACACCCAGAGTGAAGAGATGAGAGGGATCACATGTAGGATGTGCAATAAATCATGTGGACAGGGAGAAGCATGTTCTATTGCTCATACAGTGGAGAAGGTACCAGAGTTGAAAGCAATCCCTACAAAATCAGTGGCTTCTTAGAACTTGGGAATTGTCCCTAAGGTCCCCAACTAAGAAGGGAACTGGAAGCCGATGTTCAAACTTCATTATTACACTTTTGAAAACCTTCACAAGATGGGAGGATCTCACTGGTGCTCTCTGCACAAACATGATCCACCCCTCAATAGACCGTCTTCTTGAGCCATCCATCTCCTGGTGGAGAGCCTGGGGAAGAGGGTCCCCAACAAGTCTGACTGGTTCTCAAACAACACACACTCAGGTCTATCACTGAGCCTGTACAACTTGAGAGACCCCAACAGAGCCTCTGTTTGGCTAGCAGAGCTGTGGATAGCTTGACCAACTAGAAAGGAGGGCAGAGATGGGAACCATTGAGGAACACTGAAAAATTGGCCCTTTATCCTCAGGGAATTGCCAACTTCTTGAGGGTGAATTTCAGTCAATAAACAAGGACTTACTAAGCCCTACTAAGCATCAGACATTATGCTGGGTACTGGGAATAAAAGTACAAAGAATGAAGCAATCTTTCCTCACTAGGAGCTGATTTTCTTATGGGGTGAATCAACAACTATACATATGTAAATATACCAAAGCGATACAAATAAATGCAAAGTGGGTAAATACAGGGCAGATTTAGAGGGAAGGAATTTGCATTTGGGGGGTGGGGTTGTGGAAGACTTACTGTAGAATGTGATACTTAGATACTTAAACCATGTCTTGAAAAAAGAATGTGATTCTATGAGGCAGTAGATTGTAGGCATATAGAACAACCAATGCAAAGGTGTTGAAATGGGGCGTGGAGTGTTATGTGTGAAAAACAGAAAAAGTGTGTTTAGTTAGATTGTAGGGTGCAGAAAAGGGAAACAATATATAATTAGACTGCAAAGCTAGGTTGGGCCTGGGATTTTGAGAGCTTTAATAGCTAAACAGAGGAGTTTATATTTTAAGCTCTGGAGATTAATACAAGGAAAGTGAAAGAAATAGGAGATGAAAAATTGTAGCTGAAGCATCTGCTTTCTAAAATCTAATTTGCACATGACTGGCTTTGAAGGAAAGAACTAGAAATTCCAGAAAATGCCTAGAAATTTTTGGCGACTATAGGAAAAAAATGTATATTGTCTATTCAAGGTGTAGGCATCAGAATTGTGACTTTTGGCTTATTGTCATGAGACAGAGGTAAATTGTATCCCTGAAGGGACTTTGTTTTAGACCGGTAGAGCAGAGCATTCGTGATAGCTCAGAAGACCGGAGAAGATCTGAGCAGGCAGAATGGAGCATCTAGGAGAAATACACCACTACCAGCACCCCATCCGTGAATCATTGTGCACACTGTTCTTGAGAGAGGCAAAACACATCAAAATTCAATGTCCAGAGTTATGATTTATCAAAGGCACATGAGTTCTTTACACAGTCCCTCTCTACTGTAGTTTTATAAATCTGTGTCCACTCTGGGATACTGTGCAGATAGATGGTACAGTGGATAGAGTACTGGGCTTAGAGTCAGGAAGACCTGAGTCTAGATCTGACCTGAAATACTTACTAGCTGTGTCACTCTGGGAAAGTGACTTAAACTTTATTTGCCTCATATTCTTCAATTACAGAATGGGGATAGTAACTTCCTTTTAGGGTTGCTGTGAAGATCAATTGAGTTAGTAGTGGTAAAATGCTTAGCATGGTACCTGGCACATAGTAGGTACTATATAAACATGTTTTTTCCCTTTCACTCCTTTCCCCATACATGGGTTGGAGAATATTTTTCTAATTTACAGGGGAAATGTTTTATTGTTGTTGATTTATTATTATTATTATTATTTATTCTGTTCAATAAATGTTTCTAATTAAGAGTTAATAAAGTTCATCTATCTAATTTGGGCAATGAGAAGCACACTGACGAGGGCTCATGCACTAGAGTGTACAGTTGGAAGACTTTTGTTCCGCCAAAATTACTCTTAAAAACCTCAGTGATTTGCAGCACTGTGACCAATCCCTTTGGTGGTCACCTGACTTGCTAACAGAAGTGCAGGTTAGGTAAGAGCAAGTCAACCCAAAAAGAGAAGAATTAATTAAGGTCACAGGCCATGCCCATTAGCACTTAGTGAAGTCTTGCTGACTTACTAAAGTGCTATAGAAATATGAGTTATTATTTTTATTACCCTTTTAAAGGTGAGAAAACAGAGACAAGAAAGGCTAAATATATTGGCTAGAATCTCTCAACTACCAAGTATCAGAGTCTAAGTTTGAACCCAAGTCTCATTGGTCCCAAGAACCTTCACTTCTTGACATAGTCAACAAGGTCGAATGCTAAAGAAAGATAAAGGAGGATGAGGATTGAGGAAAGGCCATTGGATATAGAAATTCACATCTCATCTGTTACCTTGGAAATAGTGTTTTTAGCAGAATGCTTATGATGGCAGTCAAATTTCAGGGGATTATAGTTTGAGTGGATACCAACAAAGAGGAGGTAAGGAATATAGATGACAATTTATAGGCAGTAGTAGACTTAGACTTTCCCCATACTAGGCTTAAACCCCTAGGAGTCAATGTGAGTCATAGAGACTGGGCATCCCATCTAAAAAATCCTCCTCTCAAACTATTAGCTTGAATGCAGATGGGGAGAGTTAACTAGTCCATAGAATAGGGTTTGGGGTCAACACCACAACCATGCTACACCAGCAACCAACTAGAAAAAAAAGATGCATATCAATTAGGGCATAGATAAACAGATTGTGACACATGAATATAATGGGATATTGCTTTGTTTTAAGAAATAATAAATATGATGAATAATGAAAAGGATGAGAAGACTTATATGAACTGATACAAAAGGAAGTAAACTAAACCAAGAAAACAATATGCACAATTAATACAGAGATATAAATAGAAATAAACAACAGGACGATAGAAATTTGAATACTGTGAAATTGTGGTGGGTCCCAAATTGGACACGCCAGAAGAAAATTCCCTGTGCTTCTGTGCAGAGATGGAGAACTAGGCATTCACTGAAGGTCAAACTTTTCCTGAGATGTTGGTTAGTTCTGGTAAATGAACTTTATTTTTTACTTGTTTTTTTTTTTTTTCTGGTATGGGGCATGACTATTTGTGAGAATTTAAGATCCTTGAGGACAGGGATGTCTGATTGTTGGCTTTCTATTCCAAGCCTCAAACGCAGCATGTGCTTAGTGAGAATTGATTGATTGTTGACTTCTTTGGTCCCCTCGTACTCTGTGATGCTCTGTCTTTGTTTTGAGAGCTATTTAAATACTGTCAAAGAAGCACTGTGGTGAAGTGACAGGGGGACAACTCAGAGTCAGGGGACGTGAGTTTGATGGTCAACTCTCACACTAAATGTTTTTTTTTCTTTTAACAGATGGCAAGTCACTGAAACCTCTCTGCACTTTTCTCCCCATTTTAGAAATGGGAATAACTAATGCTTAGTCTACAGATACAACAGCAATGCTGTTCAAAAACAAAACCACTAATTAACCTTCAAACACTAGAGAAAGCTATTTCATATTACGTGCAGATATTATTCATTAATGTAAACCTAAAGCAAGTTTTGTTGTTGTTGTTGTTGTTTTTAAAACAAAGACAAAGACTCATAGCTTTTGACTGGGGAAATGGTTATTGATGCACCTCCAGTGGTCTTGAACTGAAGTCACCAGTTGGTCATTTAGGACTTTGTTATTTTTTGGCTTTGTATGAGTTGCAGTGTTCTAGTAGGAAGAAGTAAAGGCTGCACCAAGCCCTTCACACACACACTTCGTTTTTCCAGCATTTCCCAGATGCACACTCCACCATGACCTGAACATATGCCTGATTCCCATCCACATTCACCACCAGCAGGCCCTTCTGGCTTTTTGTAAGATTGCTTTAAAACTAATTATATGCGGGTAGGTTTTGTGCCTTTTTTCTTGTTGCCTTAATTATTTAGCTAATTAGAAAAATTACCATTCATCGAATCAGCATTCGGTGGGCTTCCAGGCAGATTGACAAAGTTTTAGGAACTGAGTTTCTTCTCTGCGCCCACATGGGGAGCTCTTGAATGCTCAGAATTTCCACTCCCCAGGACCTTTCTCTGCAGGATTTCCCCCCATCCCACTCCCCTTTTTTCCCTTCTGAAATGTGGAAAGACAGGGTTTCAAGGCAACAAACAGCTTTGTGCTTTTAGCAAATACTTTTTTTCCCCTACAATTTCCTCTGAAGGGAGGATGCTTAACAAGATTGACTGGATTCATTTCTAATCATGGGGTAAGGAGTTAATTTTATAAAATGCAACTTGAATTTCATACAAGAGGCCTTGCGAATGCTGCAACTACCTGGTGCCTCTTTTAGATAAATCTGCTGCTACCTCGAACTCTTGATACCAAAAGTCTCTCCCAAAGTATTTATTTAAAAGTGTTGATTTTTTAATTCCATAGCCAATTATTAATATTTACCTCTAAGAGAAACCTCTTTTATAGGATAGAAAAAAAACAGTTAACTCAAATCAACCAACAGCAATCATATCTGATAAAGAATTCCGTACCCATACTCTGCCACTTAACTTCTTACAGGAAGAAAAGGTTTCATCATCTATTCTCTGGCACTAGGATTGTTCATTGCATTTAGGAAGATAGAATCGTAGAGTTAAAGTTAAAGTGGATTTTATTGTTGCCATTCAGTTGTTTTAGTCATGTCTAACTGTATATACGGAGGGATATAGGGTTAAGTGTCTTGGCCAGAGTCCCATAGCTAGAAAGTGTCTAAGACTAGATTTGAACCACGGAAGATGCGTCTTCCTGACTCTAGGCCTGGTACTTTATCCTCTGTACTACCTAGCTACCCTGAGAATAGACTTTAGGGGCCCCTTGTTCTATGGAGCAAACACCTCAGGGCCTAAGAGTACAACTCTTCCAATATTTTAAGAAAAGCAAGTAAAAATGTGATTAAAATAGTTTCCTTGATTCCAAATACAACAATCTTGCCATTATACTGTGCTGCATTAGCATTCTCAATTCATCTATTTTAAGTATTTTTAAAATTTATATTATTTTAGTGTTTTCCTTCCTTAAAATGACATTTGTAGAAATACTTGGACAAAGACAAACTATAAAGCAATGTTAATTGGATGGAATAATGATCAGCATTGTTCAATCATTCCTATTTTCTTGTGATCCTGCTACTGCCCTAAATAAACTCCCCCTTTCTGCTCTAGGAAGTAAGAAAACAAAAAAAAAAAAACAAATAAAAGTTCTTTAATTCTCTTCATATATTTCTTAGCTCTGAGCCCCCATTAATATTCCATACTTTTGTCAAAACACCTGTTAGCTTTATCTCTATCACTACTCTGAGGATGTTTCCCCTTCAGCTGTCTCCTTCCCACTGTATTTCTAATGAACCAGAAAATGCCAATATTTAGCCATGTTTATAAAGGCAAAATAAATATTTAAAACAAAAACAACCAAAAAAAGATAAACATGTTTCCCATGCCCAGAGAAATAAGACTTTAAGATCTCATGAAGGAACTCAAAGGAGATAAAGGCTTATCACTTTCAGGGGCTTTAGTTGGGGGTGGAGGTAAGTATTAGGGATTCAACTACTGTCCTAACACCTGTCCAATCAGCCCAAGAAGCCTTACTCCCAGAGTCCTAGCCCCTTTCATTTTGGCAATCTCATCTGCCTGTGTTTTAGTGCTCACAGCTTCACATCCTTTCCTCTAGCTTCCCATTCTCCAAATCTATGGCTCTTCTATTTGTCATATCATTAGCAGGCTTCCAGTGATAGGACTCTGAGTCTGTTTCCCGGACTCAGTGAATTGACTTCAAGGTCACGAAGAAATGTGGCCTGCCATCCTTCATGTTATAAAGATGCTTCCTCATTCATTCAAGGGACTAATTTGCCCATCTTAATAGGATCACTTGGCTGGGCTGAATTTTTAAAGCTAGTTTAATACCTCATTATCCAGCTCTTCTTCTGTGATTAGGTCTATGAAAGGTCCTCATATTCAGAGCAAAAGATGATCAGCCTATGTCAGCAATAAATCTAGACATATGTTCACTAAAAATCAACAGGTCAGAGAAGAACCAGAATTATTTGACCTCCCACTAAGCTAACTTGGAGTTATAGTAGAAACAAAAGTGTTTACTCTGAAATAGTTCCCATTGTTGAATCAAGTCTTGTACCATGAACTGCCTGGTGCTTTGGATCTCAGGCTCTAAAGGACTTAATTTTTAAATCCCCACAAAGAATAACTAAGATCTTGCAAAAGAAAAAAAAAAGAAAGAAACAGAACAGACTTCCTTTCAGCATCATTATAATTCATCTAATCAAGTCCAAGTATTTTTCACAATCAGCTAAATGTCTTTGATTTCTTGAGATGCATTCTCACCTAGTTAAGGTGTTAGGTAACAAGTCATTACTTTTAGGTAGGATGGGGTGACTGACTGATTGACTTGTCATCCCCTATTCCTACAAGTTTCAGTGGTAGTAAGATATCTCATATATGTTCTGAGCACAGTAGGGTATGAAGGGAGCATCACCTCCCTTGTCCTAGACAGTGTGCCTTGCAATGTAATTTGAGATGCCACTGGCTTCTTTGGCTACACAATTGTACTGTGGATTGATGTGAACACCACAATCATTTCATGATGATTTCATTCTACTAAATCCCTAGAACTTTTCACATGCTTTATTGTCTAGACATTCCTCCTTTATATTATACTTGTGGGGTTCTGAATCTCATTGTAGGAATCCACATTTATCACTATTACATTGCATTTCCTCACAGTCATCAGATCATAGATTTATAGTTGAATGGGATTTTAGAGAATATCTATGCTAACCTCCATATTTCACAATTGAGAAACTGAGGTCCTGAGTGGTTAACTTATTTTCCCAGGGTCACATTGATAGTAAATATCAGAGCTGGGCTAAAGCCCATGTTCTTTGACTGCAAATCCAATACTATTTCCCCTGTATGACATTGTAACTCAATTAACTGGCCCATTGAGATCTTTTTTTTTTTTATCTTCGTTCTGTCATCTGTTGTTTTAGCTACTCTTTCCAGCTTTGTTTCCATCTCTAAGGTGGATGGGCTTGACATATATGCCTTTATCCAAATCATTGATTAAAAAAAATATTATGCTGTGTATGGACAAAGATGTCTTGAGGGATTCCATGAGGTAATCTCATGGTAATGATAACGGTGATGATGGTGATGTTGACGATGATAGCTAGCATTCTGCAAAAAGTTTTTATCACTCTTGTCACCTCCAAGATCAAACATAAAGTCTTGTGTTTGGCATTCAAAGCCCTTTGTAACATGCCCCCACTTCCTATCATTTTCACACCTTACATCCCTCCCCCACAAACATACACACGCTATGTAATACAGTGACACTGACCTCCTTGGTTACTTCGAACAAGACACTTGAACTCCAACTCAGGGGAATTTTCACTGGCTGACCCTCGTGTGTGGAATGTTCTCCTTCCTCATCTTTGCCACTTGCATTCGTTCAAGTCGCAGGCCAAAACTCATCTTCTATAGGAAGACTTTTCTGATCTCCCATAATTCTATGCCTCCCTTCTATTGATTATTTCCAATTTATTCTGTCTGGGCTTATGTATGCATAGTTGTACAAATCCATGTATGCCAATATCATGACTTTATTTCAGTTTTAAAAGTAAGGTTAGACATAATTTTTCTGCCATGAGGAGCCACACCTAGGAACAATGGGTAGAAGTTGAAGAATGTCAGATTTTAGATACAGAGCATTTTCTCTCTTTATTAGAAAAGTTTAAAAATTAATATATTGTATTAGGAAGGAGTAAGTTCCCTGTCACTGGAAGGCTTCAAGTGCAATCTAGGTGAACGATTACGTTGTGCTTCTTGGAAAGAAATTTCGGTTCAGTTTCACCATTGTCTTATTTGCTCATTGAGGCTCCTCTCGGTTCTAGAATTATGTGATTCTGTTTTCAGAGCCCTGTGCTAGCCACTAGAGGCAAGGAATGCTAACATGAGAAAGAGACACAGAGTCCCATGCCTCAATACACTTTCTGCTGAATTAGACAAGGCACACAAGTGAAACGCTTTAAGAATCATGGCCCTAAAGTGCCAAGGGGCAAGGTCTGAGGGCACTGGATGGAAAACAATTGTAAGATTCTGATGTTATGATTCAAAAGTTATTGTTTTAATGGATTCCTTATGACTTTGCTCATGACTTGAGTGGTAAGTGGATACGTTATTTCCCAAACGGGGAATTTGCTATTTCTCATCTTTGCATCCCCAGCACTGAGACCAGAACCTTCTACAGAGCAAGTTTTCAAGATCCAAAGATGAATATCTAACAGTGAAATTTCAGGCACCAATAATATACTATGCCTGACTCCTTAGGGTGAGCTCCAGGGAGTCCTGAAATGGAGCTTCACCCGTCTGTCACAGCAGCTGTGCAGCCTGGCTCAGGAACCAGTTACCAAGGCTTGTAAGTGTGTGTGTGTGTGTGTGTGTGTGTGAGTGTGTGCATGTGTGTGTGTATGTGTGTGAATGTGTGCACGTGTAGATGGGGGGTACATGTTCTTTCACACATGTGCATATGTGCATGTATTTGTGTGTCCACACATATACACCTCTATGTGTGCAGAGTGTTTCTGTGTGTCTTCAATCTTAGGTGCAAGTAAAGGCATGTGTTTACGTAGGTATGTTCCTACACTTGCTTTGAGAGTTGGGGACAGTATTTGTGTATATCATGGGAACTAAACTGACATATATGTATGTGCATGTGAATGTACACATGCCTTTATGTATGTCCATATGCATATGGAGCTTCAGAATATCCTCTTTCATCTCCTCCAGGAGGAACCCTACTGAGGGCACGGCTTTGTATAGTGGGAGAAGAGCTCAAGCTAGAGCCCCAGAATTGGAGTTCTAACACTGATGGTCAGTTAGTATCATTTATGTGGCCTTGGGCAAGTCACATCTCTATGGCCCTCAGTTTCTCTTTGAGGAAGGAAGGAAGAAGGAAGGAAGAGGGAAGAGGGAGGAGGGAGGGAAGGTGGGAAGGAGGGAAGGCAGGAAGGTGGGAAGGGTTAGTTGTGTTTGTTGCACTGCTTTCCATCACCTACAGAAAAGCAGGCTGTCACATACTTAATGAATCACCTGGCAATATTTATTTTGGCCACCAGGTGGGACCACCCTCAATTCATTGGCCCAATGATTTCCTCACAGCATCCCCTTATATACATTATGTTCAGTGCATATGTGCTAGCTTTCCTAAGGTCCCTAGCATCCTCAGTGCTCTCCTCTGGATGTGTATACTCAGTTGTGGGAGCAGAGCATCATGCCTTCCCTCCTTTTCACCAGCTGGTAAGGCTGCCAGAGCTGCTATTCCAGTTGCCCTCCTCCTTCTTCTCCTCCCCAGTTTTCCTGTACCCCAGACCTGACTCACTCCAGCAGCACTGACTCCTTGTAGCCCCACATGCAGCTGGCATCTCTGTTCTTAGCCTGAGTCTCTGCTTTCCTGGTAGAGCCTTTGCCCCAGGCTGAGTATCTAAGGCCAAGGGTTGCAGCCCTCTGATCTTTGGGGCTGGTAGACACACTGTCCTACTTGTGGCCTTCTGTCCCATGAGTTCTGAAACTCATGGCAGAAGGTCTTTTCAAGGGCAAAGAAATCAGAATCTCAGGGATGCGATGGTTCTCTATGCCTAAATACAACTTCCTTTGCCCAGGACTTCATGAGTCTGTCCTCACCAGCACTTGGTGAAGCCAAGGGGCCTTAAAGCTCAAGGCTCACCAAGCTACAGAAACCAGAAGAAGAAAAAAACAGACCTTGGTGTCAGTATTATCTTTTCCCGCCTCTTTTCCCCTCTTCCTTCCCCTCCCCTGTATATCTGCTGCCTCGATCTCCTTTCATTTACATACGCTCCAGCAGGACAGTAAATCTTCTCAATGGAGCAAAAAGACAAACCCAGAATTAAAAGCAGCCTGGCAGCATCCCCTTATACATATTGTATAAGGTTTCTTTGCTTTAAAATAATAGGAACCAGAAGCCACAGAAGCTGATGGATATTAAAAGGATCTTTTGAATACTTCATAAAGGAGAAATCTGTCTGACTCCAGCCTGGCTTTGCAGATTGCTACAAATACCTTTTGCATAGATGCTGACACGTACTTCTCTCTAGCCTGATGCCCTGCTCATCATAGGTGCCTAATGTATGTTTGTAGAAACGCAAAGGGAAATGAAGTATTGTACAATTCCCCATCACCATACCTTTGCTCATGTTATACCCTGAACGTAGGGTGTCTTCCTTGGTCTATCCAAATTTTATCCATTCTTCAAAGTCCAGGAATTCTATTTTCTTCATGAAACTTCATGAGGACCAATATTCAGATGTATTTTCCCTCACCTCTGAGATCTTGTAGCCCTAATTGTGCATCTCACATGACCCCTGAGACTTTCTATTACCTTTAGTAACTTCTTATATATGGATGAGACTTGTCTCCCTAATTTAGGCAGAAGATATTCTTTATGCTTGACCCCCCCCAACTCCCTGTACACATACGTGTGCCCACACACACACAGTTGTCCAGTTAAACCTTTACAAGTCACTACTGAGTTCAAAGGACTAGAGCAGTTCTTTCTCTTCTTTTCTTCAGGTTTTCCATCATTGTTTGGTTGGTTTTTGTTTTGTGATCCATGCACACAGCCCAGACAGGTTTCACCACTAGAGCCCGACCTCTAATGAGAGTGGGGTAGGCTGCCTTTTCTCACTCTTCAGCTTGTTGAGTCCCAACAACTGGGGGCCCAGGGACAAATGTTCTTAAACACCTCCCTACTTGCATTGGCACAATGACTTAAAACAGATTCCAGGAATTTATTAGAACTTCTGGTACAATATCTTGAGAAGTTGATATTTAAATCTCATTAGAATAAAATCAGGGTATGGAAATGCCAAATCAGCATAGTCACATTTCCCCCGTACTTTAGCATTGTCCAAAGAACTCTCAGTCATCTTGCTACTGGTGGTTACTTTGTCTGATTTTGCCACCAGTCAGTTCCAACCAAGAAGAATGCAGGACCTCTGGGCCTCCCTGACTTGTGAGGTCATCTCTGAACCTGAAGACATCAAACCTTGGAAGAGATATTTGATCTACTAGACAGAGAAAAGATAGGCAGGGGCTCTGGCAGTATATTAGCTAGTTGAGTCTTCCCTCTCTCTTAGCTGCCATGAAGGAATGTCCGTCGCCCCACCCTTCACTGGAAGCCTTGCAATTACACGATGCCACCTGGAATGTCCAAGACAGAGGCTGAGCCAGAACTGGCCATTCTTTCCACAGAGACAGCTCCCCTGCTTAACCCCCCATGCTGTCACAGGGTGCAAGGGGACCAAGGAACTACTCAGACTTTTCTGTATCCACCAAAAACATTGTGCCACAAAAGGGCTGGAAGTGCCCAGAAAGTTTGTTATCCCTGAGATGCCCCAACGTTAGGCCAGCATATGTGCTGGCCAGAACTCAAAAGGGAAATAGTATGTTCCATGGGGCCACCTTCATGCTACTTACACAGTACTTCAAAGAGAGCAGAGAAAAGCAGTGTAGTATGGACAACTCTAAGTTCAAGTTCTGACATTGCCATGGATTAGCTGTGTGGCTATAGGCAAGTTGCTGAAACTCTCTGAATCTCAATTTTCTCATGAAATGAGCCTAATAATGATTATCCTCACATTACAGGGTTGTTGTGAAGGTCAGGTGAGCCTGTATATGTCATCATCCTGGCTAGAGAATACGTTTTTCAAGGGCAACTCCATCATGTTCAGCTTAAAGACTTATCAAGCTCCTCCTAGTATGCTTGCTGGGGACCTTTCCCTCATTGAGCTTACAGTCTAGTGGAGGATATGAAGGAGACATGTATAACTATAACCTAAAAAATCCATGATTACTTCATAGATACAAGCAAGGGTCTACTTGTGGTTTGAGGAGCAAAGGATTCTGACAGTTGGAGAGCAGCCACAAAGGCTTCATGGAGGCAGGATCATTTGATTTAGGTTTTAAAGAAATGGTAGGAATTCAATAGACAAGGAGAGAATGGAGGGCAAGCCAGGCAGGGGGAATGGAGTGAGCAAAGGCTTGGAGGCAAAGAGGATGGAGGATAACGGAGGAGAAGAGTCACATGTATCCTCAGATCCCCAGAGCCTACAACTGTGCATGGCAAATAGCCAACAAGCATTTATTAAACACTTATTATGTTCTAGGCACTACGCTGTGCAAAAAAATCATGGTCCTTACTGCAGGGAGCTCACAGTCTTAACAGGGGAAGCAACATGCAAATAACTGGATACATATGAGAGATATAGCACGTAAACGGAAGTTATCTCAGAAGGAAGGCCCTAACGGTGACAATATTGGTGGACAGAAGGAAGGGGGACCAGGAAAGGCCTCTGGGAGAAAGTAGGATTTGAAATGACTCTTGAAGGTTGACTCCAGGGAAGACATGAGGTGGAAGGAAGGAGGGAGAACATTGCAGGCATGGCAGACAGCTAGAGAAAGCATTTAAATTTTAGTGATTGAATTTACTGATTCAATCAGTTTACTGATTGAATAATTGAGAGTGGCTTAAGATTTTCAAAGCATTTAATATCCATTTTCATCACAATAACTCTGTGAGCAAGGTGGTACTATTGTCGTCATTTTAAAGACGAAGAAACCGAGTCTTGGAGTGGTTCAGTGATTGCCCCGGGTTCCCCAGATAGTGTTGAGACAGGATGTGATTCCAGGTCTTCAGGACTCCAACTCAACTAGCCACTCCACTATGTCACCTGGAAAGTAGTCCCATTCTGATGGTGGGCAGAGTGTGAAGTGATATGAAATAATAGTTGGAGAGACGTGTCAGCACCAGATCGTAGAGGGCCTTGAATGTCCAACAAGATGGCTTGATATTTACTTGGGAGTCATAAGGCAAGTCATCACAGGGTTTTGGCCAAAATGACATGGTTCGATCATTACATAAGAAAAGTTAGTGAAGTGGTGTTAGAGAGGCTGAACCGGAGAGGAAAGAAAGTGGAAGCTACAGGGAGAATCCAGGCAGATGGGTGGTGAGAAGAACCTGTGCTCGGCTGGGGTCCCAGGAAGAGGTGAAATCTAGTGAAAGGCTGGAGTTGAGCTTCGCTAAGGCACTGGATAATAGGGAGTAGGGAGAGGGAATCTAGCAGACCAAGCAGCTAGAGAAACCAGAGTCCTCATTATTGGGAATCGTCATCTCTGCCTCTCTCCCAATGCCTCACAAGCTGTAGGTGCTTGAT
This sequence comes from Vombatus ursinus, assembly GCF_900497805.2. NCBI lineage: Eukaryota > Metazoa > Chordata > Mammalia > Diprotodontia > Vombatidae > Vombatus > Vombatus ursinus. The sequence goes on along the minus strand of NW_020950172.1, from coordinate 4,249,210 downwards.
CCTTATTCAGAGAGAGGAGGATGGAGATCAGCATATTTTATAAACTATAAAAGGAAATCCCAATGTAAGATTGTTATTAATGGGCCATATCTGGCCTCAGAGTCCTTGTTTCTGTCATCTACCCTGAACTGACGCTTCTCCATAGACAAGACCTGGCTGACACTTCTTCCCATAAACTTCTGCCTCTTGATCATAACTATACCCTAAAGGTCACCAAAAGTTCAAATCTATGGCTCCCATAAAGGAGGCTTAAAGCCTCCAGGGTCTATCAACCCTTCAGAACTTTCCTGCTTCCCATTATGGGAACAGGAATGCCAGGACCTGATGCAGGTTCTGGCTTCTTCACTTGACATCCTCCCCTGCCATACCCCAGCCCTCTGGTGACCCATGGCTTTCAGACACTCAGTGCAGGCAAACATCAGCCCAATTCCATTCATTTTTATTAATCTCCTAAACCCCTAGGGTACTTCATATGCTGGAGGTAGGCATCCTCCTAATTCACTGAGGCCTGTCAGTTCCCTCCGCCTCATTTAGACTGTCTGCTAAGATAGTTTCACTGGAGTGTGGCCGAGGCACACACTACAGCTTCTTGGAGTCGTAGGTGAGAGTGTTGGGTGAAGGTGGACAGCAAAGGTGGATGAGTTGTCCTGAAAAGGCTCAGCCAGCCCTCCTACCAGAGGTCTTAGTCCTTCTTGTACATCCCATATGCTTTACGAATGTAAGACCTAGTGGTCCTCCATCTTACTGGAAAAATGTAGTTGACATCTCCCTGCTCACCCAAGTGTTATGAGCAGCTTTGTCCAAGAAGATAATACTAGAGTCATCACTGAGCTTGCATACTCAAGGCACTGACTGGACTGGTATCCAGAAAAAATATAATCAGTGCTTAAGAATCATTGAGTAGAATGGATAGTCCTTGAAGACAGAGATTCTTTTTGTTGGAAAGAAAAGACATAGGTGACAGATCACAAAACCAGGGCCAACAAAACTTAGGGAAAGAGGACCTTATATATGAAACTCTAGAAAACATGAAACAGTCAGTATGCAATCGAAGATTAGACACTAGTCCAGTCAGGATGTGCTGGATCAAAGACCCAAGATCTGGAGGCAGAAGAGACCATCTACTCCAAACCTCATTTTACACACAAATAATTTGAGCCCACGAGGTTAAGACTTACCAAAGGAAGAAGAGTGATCAATGTTGGCCATAGTCTAACTGGCTACTTGGGAAAGTCATAGAAACCTATATTTTATGGCCCTGAGAGGCCTTCAAATATAATTCCCTCATTTTACCAGCAAAGAAACTAAAGCCCCGTGAGGTAAAGTAATGTGGCCAAGATGATCCAGAGATGACTTCTGGTCAAATACAGACTGGATGAGATCACCTTAGAGGACTCCATGGACTTGGTGATTCTGGTGAATCAAAATACTTTTGTATTGTAATCAAAATACTCCCTTACTTTTGTCCTTTCAGTCTCTCTAGCTGTAAAATTAGGAGTCTGTTTAGAGGCTTCCCAAGGCCCATCCTCACTCAGAGCTCTGTGATCCTAACATCCTAGCTGGGGAAGGCATTGTGTCCAGAGTCATGAAGCTTGACCGGGACTGGAATGAGCAGAGCATGACAGCACTCCTTCCCACTAGGAACACCAAATATACTTATGCCATGTCAGTCCAGCAGCTGATCTCCCTCCAACTGGTCCTTCAGCTTTGAGTCCATGACCCACACATCGAGCCACAGGCAACTGGTCAAAGGACTCCAAAGCTCCCTTCCAGCTCGAGATTCTAGGTCAGGGATTCTGAGCCTTGATTATGTCACAGATACCTTGGGCAGTCAGACTGGTGAAGCCCATAGGCCCCTTCTCAGAATCATATTTTTAAGTAAAATAAAATACATAAGATTGTGAAAGAAACCAAAGGTTACTGAAAATAAAGATGCAGTTTAAAAATTCCCTTCAAGTTGATGAACCCCCTGAAATCTATTCTTTGAGGGAAGGATGGTCATACAGTCAAGGTTAAGAAGCCTTGTTCTTGACTTCCTGGCAGGACAAAGCAGAAAAAGTCAACAGACCAGAAAGGGAGCCAGGCAGGAATTGCCTTTCAATACAATTGAACAAAAATTAAGTGACTTTTATGAGCGAGAAGATGTTTGGTGAGGTAGGTGGAGAAATGGACATGGAGTTTGGAACTCATGGCTAGGTTTGAATTCTGTCACGGACACTCACCAGCTGTGTGGTCCTATTCCTTGGGTCTTGGTATCTATAGATGGGGACAGTAATATTCCTCTCTAGTAAGGTTAGTAAGAGGATCAAATGAGACATACGTGATAGATAGATAGATAGATAGATAGATAGATAGATAGATAGATAGAT
>NW_020950172.1:4183386-4246831 GCF_900497805.2 Vombatus ursinus | reverse complement strand
GATAGATAGATAGATAGATAGATAGATAGATAGATAGATAGATAGATAGATAGATAGACGTATATAACATATCCAGAGTCACACAGCTAAGAAGTGTCTGAGGTTGGATTTGAACTTATGAAGATGAGTCTTCCTGGTTCCAAGTCCAGTGTTTCATCCACTATGCCACCTAGCTGTTGTATATACACACATACCTATACATATCTGCATAAAATATAAATATACATTTGTGTGTGTGTGTGTGTGTGTGTGTGTGTGTGTGTGTACACAGTGTTTTGCAAACCTTAAAGATTAATAGAAATGTCAGCTATTTTTATTATTACTCTCGGTCCTGTATTCAGCAGGAGGAGACTATGATTAAACAAAAGCACAGTACCTTTGTCTCCTCTCATGGAACTTATTGTGAGATGTTCTGTTGGCCTGGGTGGCAGCATGCCTAAATATATGCAACGAGGGGATGATGACGAATGCCAGGCTATAGAGCTGGACCTCAGGGCTCTATTACCTGGGAAGCTACGGAAGGATTTTGACCAGGGGAGTAATATAGGTCATTAATGGGAAAGATCAGGGAAGACAAAGGGCCTGCAAAGCGGGTAACAGATCACCCAGGAAGAAGTGAGAGTAAAGAAGGAGGACCTCCTCAGACTGGTCAGTCCCTGACTTTGGCCCTAACAAATCGAGGGCTTCTATTTCCAGATTGGGGGGAGGGGAACAGAGGAACAATGCAGACCTGAGCTCTACCACACTGGAGGTGAGACAGAATGAGAGAGCTGGTCCACCAAAGAGTCCTTGAGAAATCCCACTTTTCCTGAGCCATGGACTCAGGAAAGCCCCCTCGGTAAAGTAAATACTTAGCCCTATGAGTAAACCCATAGGTAACAACTGAATAATAAAAACAAAAAAGACTCAGCTGCTTGGTGTGAAGCCCCTGATGAGAGCCCCACCTCTGGATTGCTATCCCAGAGGCCTCCTGGAAAAACAGGAAACCTAATAGACTAACCTGATGGACACTTCTTTTATCATCCACCATCATCCTCATCCCTGCTTCTGGCCCCAAGAACTCACTACCTCTGGATTGTGAAGGATTTCAGCTTACTTGCAATAGGGAAGGGGGTAGTTATGGGAAATAGTGAGAGTTTACTGAGAAGTGCTTAAATTCTGACACATTAATACCATACAGTGCACATCAAAGGATGAGTTTACCAACGTTCAGGAACAGAAAAAAAATATGGAAAATGCAGCTGGATTTTTCATGCTTTAAGAACAACAACAACAAAAAAAAAAAGCTAGGATATTTTATGCTTTGAGAACAAGCAGACTTGGAGGTTTTCCCTGAGCCTATCACCCTCCTTTCCACTATCATCATTTGTGCACGTGTTCTTTCCCCCAATGGATTAAGAGATCATTGAGAATAGGGCCTCTGACTTATCTGCCTTACTATCCCCAGCTTGAATCCAGGGCCAAGAACACAGCAGATGATAAGTAAACATGTGTTGACTGAATGGGGAATGAGGAATGAATGTTTGAGGAACAAATTGTACTTAAACTTGTACCACTTGACCTTGATCAATCAGCTCTCTGCTTTGACCTGGGATAAGCCCTTACCCCTCACTAGACTTCTGTTTCCTCATCTGTAAAAGGAAGTAGATCCACAGATGCCTCTGTGGGCCACCCCAGCTTGGGCATCCTTGGTGTTTAGAATGGAAAGGAACGCTCAGAGTTGTTTAAGAAGGATACCTTGGTTAGGGCAGGGGTTTAGTTCTCAGGGAGTCCCCATGAGGACATCTGTATGCTTTGTAAATGGTCCTGGAAAGTTGGGAGAACGGGGAGGAAGACTGCAGTGGAGAGTGTCTAGTATGGAGCAACGGCCATGTTGCATAGGAAGGAGGAGCCAAGACTACTGAAGGCCTTCGATGGCACACTGAGGGATTTACAATTGGAATAGCTGGCACGAATTCTATTTGATTCAATTCAACAAACTTTTAAGTACCTACTGTGTGCCAGACACTAGAGACATAAAGACAAAAATGAAATAGTCCCTTCCCCTCTAGGAGCTCGGATTATGGGAGGCAGGTGGAGACACAGGTGCACAAATGAATAAATTTAATTTATTTATGTAAAAATAAATGCAAAGTAATTTCAAAGGAACACTTACAAGGAGCAGAAATAGAAAAACAGTTTTTTCTAGGAGATGGTTCTTGAACTGAGCCTTGAAAAGAGCTAGAGGCTCCAAGAAGCGTAATGTTAGAAAGGAGATCATTCTAGACGTGGAGGTCACTTCTGCAAAGGCATAGAGGTGGGAGATGAAATACCAAGTATGGAGAACAGGAAGGAGACCTGTTTGGCTGAAATGCCATGTGTGCGAAGTGTGTGTGGGGGGGTATTGTATAATTATTCCAGAATGATTTTATGTTGTACCGAGATTACAAAGGGCTTTAAACACTAAACACAGGAATTTGTATTTTGTTCTAGAGGCATTTGAGAGCCATGGAAGCTTCTTGAGCAAAGACATAACAGATGTCGGCCATGAAAGTTTACTTTAAATGGACAGATTTCATCTACATTAAATTAGACCCATAGGTAAGCTGGGAAAAGATGGAGAAGGGGGAAAGAGAAAAGAGAAAGAAAATAATTAGGCTTCTGATTAAAATTAATAATGTTTTTTTAATATCATATTAATTGTCTGTGTCATCTTTTCTGGAAACTGTTCCCAGGTTTCTGTCATGCTTATCCTTTATTCTCTCCCAAATTATAACCGCATCATAAATATTCAGTTCCCTTCTGAAGAAATGCATGGCTTGTTTAATTAAACCTGGATATTTCTCAAGTTCTGACTGAGTCCCACATATCATTCTTCTGGGAAAGTTTAGTCAGCTCTGGTTTGTGAAAAAGTAGGGTCTAGTGAGGCCAGGCACATGGAAGAGGGCTGACAGGGCTCTCTGTCTAAGGACTAGTAGGCAGTCAAAAGTATCAAAGACACAAAACTTTACCCACAAGCCCTTGCTCCCTAGCTGGGCTCCATATCATGGCCTGAAGGGAAGAGCCCGCAGAGTTTCCGCCTGGTCAGTGGAATCTTGACGCATATGGCGACCTACGCGATTAATGATGACTTGTGATGAGCAGAATCAGCAAAAACTGGTCAAAGTGCTAACTGGGGCGGTTGCCATCCTCCCCTGCCACAGTCTCCCAGCAGTCTCAGAGTCTGTGGGTCTTGCAAGCATCTTCCAATTAAATAAGCACTATTTTTTTCCCTGAGAGACAGTGCAGTGCGGTGGAAAGAGGGCTGAACTTAGAACCCAAAGACCTCAGTTTATGTCACTTGCTAGCTGTGGGACTCTGGCAGGCTAGTAGTATGTGTGTGTGTGTGTGTGTGTGTGTGTGTGTGAAGGGGGGCTGGGAAAGGCAAGAGTCCATTAGACTTTACACATAAGTAGGTGTTAAATATCTATGTCCTAGGCTCTATCCTTCAGTTTAAATCAACCCACAAATCTGAAAAGCCAAGAGCCAGAGGGTGAGAAGACCAAATGATATAATAATAGTGATAACTAATAATAAAAATAACAACTAACATTTATTTAGCACTATGTGCCAAGCACTGTGCTAACTGTTTTAAAATTATTTCATTTGATCCTCTGCAAGGTAGGCAATATGATTATCCCCATGTTATAGTTAAAGAAACTGAACCAGACAAAGGTAAAGTGATTTGTTCAGGGTCACATAACTAGTAAATGTTTGAGGCTGAATTTGAACTCAAGTCCTCTTGGCTCCAGACCCAGAACTCTATCCACTTTACCACCTAGATACGTCTTGGGCAGTTGAAATGGGAACCATTGGTCTGGCGGGCAGAGATGCTGGGGTGGAATGGTGGTGAGCCCATCTTGCCAAGTACAGCCAGTGAGTTACAGCCCTACTCCTAGCCTGCCTCACGAGCTATGTCCAGAAGAGGCCAACAGGAAGCAGGTCTGTCAGTGTTGGGACACTGAACAGGAAACAAAAGCCACAGGAACTTCTGTGTACGTGTGGGAGGGAAAAAGAGAGCGAGTAGAGGGGAGGAAGGAGGAGCTCGATGTCCACACCATATGTCATGTCTAAAAGCCATGATCCAGATTCAGAATTTGAGTTCTGAATATGCTTATCTACAGTATGGTGGCAGATTGGGTCAAAGAGAAGCTGCGGGCTTATCAATGTCTTGTTGGGCACTGCTTATTCCTTTTATCAATTCTGAGCCCAAATTGTAACACACTGTATACAGTATATAAGTATGCCTGTTTGTTCCCATGGGAGTAAGTCCATTATGCCAGGCTCATATGATTAGGACTAATCAAAATATAACAGAAACGAGCAGCCAGCGAGGTTTCTGTTGGGTAGGGGCTCAGGGATATTCTGTAAATCCACATTGACTATGCCTGTATCTTAACAAGAAACACAGCAATCCCCTGGGGAAAAGCAGAGCTGAGAGATATGTCTCTTGGAACCGTGGAAGGCATCTCCTGTTTTGTGCATGACCATTGATCCAGGGACCCAGGGTGGGGGTCTTCCTTCTGTCTGAGTTTGCAGCTCGCTCTGGAATGGATGCCATGCCCCACTCCTCATCACCACCATATAGCATGAGGGCAGCTCCCCTTGTTACCATCATATAGCATGGGGGCAGCATCCAATGTAACTGTCACATAGCATGAGGGCAGTTTCCCTTGTTACCATTGTATAGCAAGGGGATAGCATCCCCTTTTACTGTCATATAGCATGAGGGCATCCCATGTCACTGTCATATAGTATGGGGGCAGCATCTCCGGTCACCATCATATAGCATGGGGGCAGTTTCCCCTGTCACTGTCACATAGCATGAGGACAGTACATTTCTGTTTTGACAGTAGGGAGAAATGTAGAAGCTTGATGGTTTATGAAGTTGAACTATGTAGAGTAATAGCAGATAACCTCTTGTGCATTTTCTTCCCATGTTTAACAGGAACAAAAGGTAAACACAACCACTGCTGGCTTGGTGATGGCTGATTTCCTGGCTGTAGGTCTTCTGGCAGGCAGGACAGATCTCAGCTCTCCATGAAGGACACACCCCACATCTAGTTACTCTGGCCCGAACAATCCACCTCTGCCCCAGGCCAGCCTCTGGTAATGGTTACCCCTCTAGCAGCTGGTCGGGCTGGTCCTTTGATAATAAACACACCAGCTTTTTAGCTGAAATTTTTATTTTATTACAAACAATCATCAAGCACAAATATCTCAATGTACAAAGAATAAGAGGCTCATAGAGGAAGGAAACTAGCACTCAATACGTAGTAGTTATTCCATGCTAATCACTGAGGTTGGAGATCCAGACAAAAAGACAAGGAACTCACATTCAAATGAAAAAACGCAACATGTAAAAAGGAATGGAGAAGTAGAGAGGGAGGGAGGGAAAGGGAGGGAGGTGGATGAAGGTGCCTTGTGAGGGGACCAAGAATTGGGGTTCCAGAAAGTCATTAAGAGGGCCAGGAGGAGAATGAAAGCAGGAGGACCCGGGCCATTCCCCAACACGGAGGCACCAGGAGGAGCTGACCAGTGGAGGAGGGGGGTGGCCGAGGAGGGTTATGTAAGCTAAACAGGCCCTGGGAATCATAGACTGCTCCAAGACAGTGAGGCTCTGTGTGGTGGGAAGTGCCACATGGAGGTAGCAGTAAATAATAATAGAAGTTTGGTTAACTATTCTATTGTTTCCTTCTCCATGGGGATTGAATTCATTTAAAAAAGTCATTTCAAGTGGCTTGGTGTTACTATTGTCTTTTTCCCACTAAAATCTACCTCTTTACACAGACAATTACACAGGTAATGAAATAAAGGAGGAAAGTGAGATCACACGCATTCTGAGACAGGGCGAATGTGGTGATGTGTGTATGTCTACATGTATGTGCGTATATATCATTTTATAGAACATATTAATATAATAATGTATAAATATCCCTAATCCCAGTGGTCTAACACTGCATATGCATTCATGTACACATATATGTGTGTGCATACATATACACATGTATATATACATACACTTATATGTATAGATATGTATACATACATACATACATACATACCTATATACACACACACACACACACACATATGTGGTGGAGAAGGTAGAAGATAGCATAAAAAGAGAACTGAAAATGGAGACTGGATGGGAGAGGCATTTCCTAGACAAGAGTATGAGAGTGAAATCTGGGAAAATCAGAAGTACAGCTGGAAGGGGGATGAAGCATGGTCAACCCGAGCCCCTCCTCACAACAGAGTCCCCAGAGAAATTCACCAATGGAAGGAGGCCATCATGGCAGAGAGAAATTCTAGATTTGAGAATAACCTCTAACTTTTCAGTGGTCCCTACAGAACCCTTTATGAGAGATGGAACCCTGCCCTGGGATCAGGGACTTATCTGTGAAAGCTAGGATAAGCATGCTTATACCTTAATAAGGGTACATAACTCCCATTTCTACAGTATTTTAAAGTATACAAAGTTCTTTACCCATAATGACCTAGTGAATTAGTGTATACACATATTATTTTCCTATTCTACATATATGGAAACTGAGGCTTAAGGGTATTAAAAAACTTTACGAAAGTCACAAGTGAGTTACAGGGCTAGAGCTTGGATCTGGTCTCACAGCAGGCAGTCTAAGGCTCCATACATATTCTCAAAGTACAAATTTCTCAAGGCAAAAAAATATTGCTCTTGGGCTCCATGTGGGCCAGATGGGACAATGCTTTAAGAATAAAATAAACACTTTGCATGGTTTTGAAGTAACAGGCAGAGGTGCTATGTAAAGTACATTGCCTGGTGCCTCTAATGTGGACATCTTCAAGTTGGAAACAGCCTTGGTCCCAAAGAATTTCAGATAACATCTTACAATATATGCACTGGAACATGACAAGATTTTAGAATCCATTATTGGTTTGTGAATGGATGGTCTGTGAATATTTGGAAAGTGAAATGGGATTTCAAAGAGCTGACATAGCTTCGTCCAAAATAGGTCATGCTAGACTAACCTCAATTCTCTTTGTTACAAGGTTATTCGATTGTTAGACCTGGAGAATGATATAGATCTACTTTGTTTTCATCTTAGTAAAACCCTTGCCAATGCTTCTCATGCTCTGCAAGGGAAAGATGGAGAAGTGTGGGCCAGGTGATGGCATAGTAAAGTGGATCTGGAAATGGTTGAATGCCCATGTCCAAAGAGTAGACAGACAATGATGTTCTATATCTGGGGGTTCTCAATGTTTTTGGATCCCTTTTTGGATCCCTTCTCAGCATCATGGTTTGCAATGCACAAAATAAAATACTTAGGATTATAAAGGAAACCCATTATATTGAAATATAATCATTAAATTTTAAAAAAGTTTGTGGATCTCTGGTGATATCAGCATAAAGGCAAATCTCTAGTGGGATGCCCAGGGATCCATGTTTGGTGGCCACACTGGCCACCATGTTTGCTGTTGATTACTTGGATAAAGGCATGACTGTCATATTTATCAAAAATTTTGATGACATAAAGCTAGGGAGAGAGAGCTAACTCACTGTGTGGCGGTATGGAATCAAAAAGATTTTAGTGTTAAAATGAATAAAATTAAATCATATATGTATGTATGTGTGTGTACACATCCATGTGTATATAATTTACATATTACATGTAGTACCTGGAATTGAACAACTAGACAACACACCCAGATGTGGTCTCAATAAGTCAATTTATAAGCTAATAAGCCAATAAGGAAGAATTCTCACCTCCTGTATTCTAGACACTATGCCTATGTAAAGTGTTAAACTGGAGAGCTGAAGATGGCTGCAACATCACCATGTTGATTCACATTGAGCTTTCAGTCTACTCAACACTCTAGAACTTCTTCAAACAATTCACTATCTAGCCATGTCTCTCCTATGGTACAATTACTAAATTGATATTTTGAACCCAAGTGTCATCCAGTTTAGTCTATGGTTCTGTATTATTATAGGATACATTTACAGTTGGAATAAGACCTGAAGGTATCTAGTTCAACTCCCTTATTTTACATAGGAGGAAACTGAGGCAAAGAGAAAATAAGTGACTTGCTTGATTTCATGTGTGGTAATAAGTGATGGAACCATGATTTAAGTCCAGGCCCTAACTCTAAAGCCAGCCCACATCATGCTACCTCCCCTACTTTATTTTTGACCAAGAGTGTCATAAACCAATGAGATAACTCACTTCAGTTACCAGAGTTGGCTCCAAGTGACTCTTGCTTATTTGCAGTCTTCCAGGATTGAGCTTTGACACCAAAGAGAGTGTGTTCTGAAGAAAAGACTCACAGTAGCATCCCTAACTTGTTCCTTGTCTTCTAAGTAGCTCATTTGACAAGCAACACTCATTCCTATGCTTTCATTATGGCCTGTTTGTTTAAAAACACACACATTCACATTACTTGTTAATCACACTTCATCTTTTCTAACTGATGGCAATCTCAGTTTATTGCCACTTCAACATGTGCCATCCACACCTACGGCATCTTTGCAAAGAAGATGGTCATGTCAAAGAACAGAACAGACCAGTACAGTGTGGTTGTAATTTCTGGGGAAAACCACTTCTCAAGTGGCTTTGAAACTGAGACTGTTAAGTGTATGTCAGACTGGAGCCTGTGAGTAATCAGGGGAGGGAGTGTTGGGAACTCAAGGGTAGGTTAAGAAAACACTTTCAGAAAGAGGTAAGTTATAACAGGGTTATGTTTGAATTTTGCCCATGAGTGAGCAATGGGAAGAAAAGAAAATTATTCACATAAGTGAAACCCTTTGCTTCCTCTGTATTTTTCTCTATGTTTCTACCTGTTATAAGCCACTCTCCACCTCCATCAGTAACTGAAGTTCATATTCACCCCTGTAATTCTGGGATCTGCTTAACCTTCACCTTCTCTTGTTCAGTATCAGGCCTACAAAACCATCTCCAGGTCACACCAGGACATGAGTATATACTCCCCTCACCATCTTCCCAACTATACCTCTCCGAAGAACCATCAAAAAGCCACTATCATTCACAGCAAGGACAAGTCTCTCATTTGCCCAATGATCTCCTCCATCATTCACTTTGACTTCTCTGTTCAAATCATGCCTTCCTGGATGTAATTTCCCTAATATTCATCATTTTTCTCCATTAAGGCTAAAACTGTCTAACTTGCTTGTAGTTTTATCTTCAGATTATAACAGTGCCTGGCAAATAGTAAATGTATAATAAGTGGTTTTTTTTCATCCATTTATTCATTCTTCTCCCCTCCTCTTCTTTCCTCCATTCTTTTTCTTCGTTCTTGTCCTCCCATTTAATAAAGGCTTAATAAATGGTTGCTTATAGAGACATTATGTGGTATAAAGCCTGCCCGTACCATGACATATCCTGGCATGTTGGAGCTAAAATGCAGTCCAGTATATGCATTGTCTTGTCCTAATTTCTAATTTCATAGATGAGGAATCTGAGGCCTAGAGAGGGGGAGATGCTTTCCCAAAGTCAGAGTAGTGGTGTCACAGCTGGAATGTGATCCTTTCTTTCTCTCCCTCTTTCCTTCCTTGTCCCCCCCAACTCTTTGGACCCCTGATCTTGAGCCAGGGCTCACCCACGATCAATGTTTAGTAAATGGTTCTTAAATTGCATTTCTTTGTTCATAATTCTTCTCTCTCTGCTTTCCTCATTAAAAACAAAAACAAAACATTCTCTACTCCTTCCTTCCCCACTCTTCTATTTTCTTGCTTTGTCCCTGGTTGCTTGCCCTTTTCTCCCTCCCACACATGAAAACACAGGAGAGAGGAAAGAAGATGGAAAAGAAGGTTTCCCAGGCTTTTCCACTCCCCCCTCTCAATTGGTCTTCCCTGCAGGTACTTCTTATTCCAAACAGTCAATGGTACTAAATGATTAGAAGTAAATGCTTGCAAGCACTACAAAAAAAGGAGTTTATCATTTCAAACACTTTCCTCAAGGTACATATGCATTATGTGGAATTTATCTTTATTTTGGGGTACTGTAGCAGCCAATCCCCAAATCAGCTAATCTTCTAGACTACAAAACCATTTCCTCAAGCATTTTATTCAATGCAAATTTCTGAGATTTATAATCTCTTGGACCCATAACTTAGAATGCATTATGCAGGTGTGATCAATTTTCATAATAGGCATCCCAGCTAAAATTTGGGCGAGCATCAGTGAGTTTCTCAAAATTTCATTATGAGACTCGCTGAAAACACAATGTCCCATGAAGAAAGCATATTTCTTCTGTCGAGAATCAGAATGACTGGGCTGACATCACAGGCTATGTTGTTGGAGTCTTTTCTTCCTCTGAAAGTGTTCATATCATCTCAGTTCATCAGTCAGCTACACGGGAAGGAGGAGGGCTTTAATTTTCTCCTCTGTCCACTCAAGACCAACATCAGACTATAAAGAACTCATCTACTCCTAAAGCATGTCAGTCTCCTCGTTCCCCTTGAAACTGCTATTTATTTAATGAAGATCTATTTAGACAAACTAAGGGAAACCAATGGGAGCTATTCAAAAGTGGCATGGACCACCTTGGAAAGGACATAGTTATGCCATGGGTCCAAACACATACGTGCGTACACACACACACACACACTGGAGTTCTTCAAATGCTAGATGACTTTTTCTTGGGGGCATTCTACACTGGATTCTTGCTTATATCTAGGGGTTCAATTCCATTCCTTCTTGGGTCTATTACAGTTCTGATGTTCTATGAAAACATGTATTCATTTACATCCCACAGAATTCTTATGAATCTCACTATAACACTGACAGGGGAGATACTGTTAGATGAATCTTGCTGCTCAGAAGTTAGTCACATTCATAAGATAAGTAAGTCTATCCAATTACCCAATGCCATATCTGAGAGGGACTGTATAGTGTAGCCAAGCTAAATTCTTTTTAATATTCTTGGGGCTTTGCTTCTCTTTTTTTCTCAATTGTCTTTCATTTGTATGAATTTGCATTCCCAGTCTATTGTTCTCTTTTTTTAGTGAGGCTTGCCATTGCAGATTCCAGTTTTTTCTGCTCTGCTTTTTATGATTATTATTATTATTTGCTATATAGAACATAAATTCTCCTCTCATAATTTTCATTTTTCTTTGAAACCACTCAGGAACAGCACGTTCTATGTGCTCCTAAACTTCCACAGGGTCGTCTGTCCCATCAAGTGTTGGATCATTTTCCTTCAGTTAACAATATTTATTCATAGGTGCCGAAACTCATTTATTAGATCTAAGAGTCATATTTCCTTTTGTGGTACCTGTATTTCCTGTTGATTTATTCATTTACGTTCAACGTCTTTGAGATTTTTTCTTCCTGGAACTTTGATACTTTCAGTCTTTCCCTGACCCCAACTTGTTTTCTTTATTATTCACTTATTACTCTCTCCCCCTGATTGTGATTTCCTTTGGGGACTGGATCTCAAAGTATCTTAAGCTCCTCCCACAGTGGGAAATTCATAGTTCACCAGCTTAGTTCTCTGCTACAACTGACTTTTGGGTGTTTAGAACTGTCCACAGCTGGATATTGAGATCTTCCCTCATGCTTGATGTAGTACTGCACAGTTCCCCACATTGAAGTCTTCTCTTGATGACCTGCCCCATTCCCCACATCCTTTAGTTCTTCGGTCTGACAATGACAGTTCCTAGCTCAATTTTCCCAACGTTGGAAGTTCAGATCTACCAGCAGTTCAGAGCTTTGTAGCATTAATATTTCTGGGTTGTAGCCCTCATCAGGTTTTTGTTCCTGAAAGGCTGTGGGCAAACTGAATCCTGAGGCCCAAGAAAACTTCCACAGCCTGAATCTGAGGTCTCTACAGCACCAAAAGTATGGAGGAGGGGACTAGGATTTAGGGTCAGTTTTGGTGTAAGTCGGTGTTTTGTCCCTGGGTCTGCTAGTGCTACCTTGCTGCAGGTAGTGAGGGAGATAGAAAAGGAGTGTCCAGTGAGCTCAGGGTAAGTTACTGTTTTTTTTTTTATTTTATTTTGGATTCTTGGTGGCCTAGACCATGGAAACAGCTAAAGTTCCTCTATCTTTAGCACACAATTTCTGTTTTGGGGAGGTTTGAGAGATTGTGGGGATCACAGAAGATTTCTCTATGCCATCTTGTTGCTCATTGAGCAGGCTTAGCTCATCTTTAGTCCCAGGCTAAATTCCTAATTCTACTGATGAGGCCATAGGCCCAGAGAGGGGAAGTTAATTAGTTAAAGTCATATAACTAGTGTTTGAGTCCTAATTCAGTACAGCTCTTCCAACTGCTGTGTTTAGTGATCTTTCCATCACTCTAAGTTGCTTCTTCCTGAGTTTCCAAACTGGAAACACCTCCTAAGAAACCTCCTTCTCACTGCTCTCATCATTTTCTATTATCCTTAAAAAGGCTTAAGGTCTGATTGTGAAAATACAGACTATCCCTCAAGGTTCAAAAAAGATTCAGAAGCTGGGCATCACTTGTTCTTGTTCATCCTTCATTTTCAAAGTGGACCAGTGACATCACAGGGTGATGTCTTGATTTATTCATGAATTGGATTTAAGTGAGGCAGAGTGGCACAAAGTTGTCAGCCTTAATATTTCTTCCAGAGTCATCAAAGTCCAGCAGCAAGACGAAAGTCAGGATGACTGGCAGTGGTCTGGGCCGTGGTAAATGACGTTGGCATCTTCCATGTCTGACCAAGCCCTACATGCTCCACACTACCAACTTTGGCCATCTTCATGGCCATTGGAACAAATTGTTCTTATCCACTCATTCCACAGAATGGGGGGATGTCTTCAGGTGCTTGGGGTAGACAGTCTCCTAATTCACCAGGTTTGGGGCCTGTTGGTTGTCTTCAGCTTGGTATAGCCCATTTGCTGATATGGTTCAGCAGGTTATGGCCAATGCACGTGCTATAGCTTCTTGGAACCACAGGTGAGAGTTGAGTGTCAGGTGGACACCAAAGGAGCAGCCCTGAAAAGAGCTCAAGAATCCATCACAACAGAGGTGCAAGTCCTCCTTGAACATCTCATATATGCCAGAACTGAATCTAATAAGAAGAAACCCAATAGGTGATAAATGTAAAGATATACTTAAGCATAAAAATATAAATCTTACAATCCAAGATGGAGATATGACTATACAGCAGTATATTGGAGAAAATATCCAAGTGTTTTAAGAGACTATAACTTGAATTATATTGTTTCTGACTGGTGTGGCAGCCAAAACAGTGAATCAGATCATGACCAGTATGGGGAGGCACACAATCAAGGACTAAGGAGGTGATGGTTCCTCTGACTTTAATCTCACTAGATCACATCTGGATTCTTTGCTCAGTTCTGGGAAACTCAGTTTAAGAACATTGCAAAACTAGAGAATGTTCTGAGAAGGGTGACTGGGATGGTGGAAGACTTCTAGTTCATACCATATGAGGATCACTTTTTTTTTTCTTTCCGAATTTAGTATTTATTTATAACATTCCTTTTTTAAATTTTGAGTTCCAAATTTTCTCTCTCCCCTTGTTCTTCACCAACCCATTGAGAAGGCACGAAATATGATATCAATTCAATTTGTCAAATCATGCCAAACCATATTTTCATATTAGCCTTTAAAAAAAGGAAGGAAAAATTATGCTTCAATCTGAATTCCAACTCTACCAGTTCTTCCTCTGGAGGTGGATAGCATTTTTCATCATAAATCCTTTGGAATTGTCTTGAACCATTGTATTGCTTAGAAAACCTAAGTCATTCATAGTTGATCATCATATGATATTGTTGTTACTATGTACAATGTTCTCCTGGTTCTGCTCATGTCAGTTTGTATCAGTTCATATGAGGATTACTTGAAGGAATGGGGGATGTTTAGGCAAAGAAAGGATTTGGGGTTTGGTCACTTATGAGACATTTTGAAGTCCTTGAATTACTGTCACTGAAAAGATAGATGAATAAGCACGTATTATGTGCAGAGCATTGTGCTAAATGCTAGGAATAAAAAAAAAAGAAAAAGAAAAGAAAAATAAGAATGTCTTCGCTGTCAAGGAGCTCACATTCTATAGGAGAAGACATAACATGTACGAGTTTCAGCTACAAGTCAGAGGGGAGGGTCTCACGTTCTTTGGAAAGCAGCAACAAAGTGGATTGTAATGAATCTTTAATGTTATTTCCATTAATAAAACTTTCTCTTTTGATACTGAATCATTGGATAGAGCCTTTGGAAGAATTTTCCTTTTCTTGTCTTCAGTATATGGGGCCACTGAGGAGACAAGAGATTCAGCACCCATAGATGTAGTTGCTAGGTCCCATCTCCACAAGTGTTGCTTGCCTATGCAATAGTTACAGCAGCCAGGGTAGATGTAGGGTGGATTGAACCAGGAGAAATGGATGAAAGTTGCAAAGAAGCAAGTTTAGGCTTCAAGTCAGGGAAAAAAAAAACCTCAAGAATCATACTAATGCCAATGTGGAATGGCCTTCCCAGGAGGTAGCACCCATCCTTTTTTGGGAGTCTTCAAGTAGAGATTGGACAACCATGTTTTGGGTATGTCATAGTGGCCATGGTATGTGTAGGTGCCTTGGGCTCTCAGAATGACAGAATTATGGATTTTGAGAGTTGGAGGGGACCTCAGTGTCTCTCTTGTCTGATTGATACACCAAAGAAATCCCCACTATAGCATGCCCCTCAGTGGAGGGAAGAGACTTCTCAAGAATTGATATGTGCCTGGCATATAGTGAGTGTTTAATAAATTATTGTCAACTTCACTTGTCATAGGGACCTTTCTACCTCTTTGCCTCAGCAGCATCATTAGACCTACTTCCCCTGGAACACCCACCCAGTCCTCATCTGCTCCATCACAGGTTAATGGTGAATTTTTGCCTCTGTTTTTTCATCTATAAAATGGAAATAATAATAGCACCTGACTCTCAGGGGTATTATGAGGACAAAGTGAAATATTTGTAAGGTGCTTTATAAACCTTAAAACATTATATAAGTGCTAGCTATGATAATAATTATTTTGATAATAAGGATTATTGTTATTACCTTCTCTCTCTCTCTTTTCCTCCCCCTCCTCCCCTGCCCCAATGCCCACACACCACTGTACAGTAAGTCACAGAGCCTCACATTGTTCCTTCATGGGAGAAAACCTCCGTTTCAAAACTTACACATGATACCTATAAGGATTCTGATATATGCTTTACTGAGTCCAAACAAAAGGAAGATCTGCATGGTTTGGAGAATTTTTATAAATTTCAGAATTCTTTTCAGATAAGTCCTTCAAAGCCATGAGCAAGCATTAAGGAAGAACTTCTGGGATTTCTCCCCCGCCTCCCGCATATTTCCTCAGTGTTCCCCCATAAACAAGTACAGTGCTTTTTCTTCAGCTCAGTTGCTGTCCTCTCTACAATGGCTGTGCATCTTTATGAAGAAGTGTTTATGGGGTTTCTCTTTCACCACTCTCCACATCCATAATCTTTTTAAATGGCCCCAGGAGACCTACCTGCTGCCTCTGGCTCTTCCTGATGCAGCAAGATTAAATTGGGACATAATTCACACTTCATTCCAGAGCAGCTTCCTCATCACCATAAGGCTTAACCCAAAGAAATAGAAAGACAAATATTAGAGCAAAGTGGGAATGATGATACGTGCCGGGCCATGGGCTCAGCTCCCAAAACTAACCAGGCAGGAAGCCAAAGCAAACCTCAGGCAATAGGGGTGGAGGAAAAGTCATCTACCCCCAACTCTTAAATAACCAAGAGCACATCATAGTAGCACAGATGCTCAGAGTTAGAAGAGACCTCAAAGAGCAGGAATCTCTTCAATGAGGTCCCAATGGGTGGATGTCCATATTCTCCTGAATATTTCAATTTCCACAGTTCCTGGCACATAATAGCTGCTTAATAAATGTTGGTTGAGTGACCATAATGACAGGGAGCGCACTACCTCCAAAGCAGGAACTCATTTTTAGAAAATTCTAATTATTTGTAAGCAGATATTTTTGTAATTTGCTCCTTTGCTTTTAAGTGTCATCCATGAGTCTTCCCTTCCCCCAGATAAAGCCATAGTGCCTCCCATCATAGGTTGGAGTTTTCCTGAGATCCTGGCCTGCCCTCTTCCCACAATTTATGTCTTCAGTTATCAGTAACCTTCCTAAAATGTTTCTCTCCAGATGGAACACACTAATCCAGTAATGGCTAACCAGGCAAGGGGAGAATAGAATTATCTTTTCTCTTGTTCTGGATGCTCTGCTCCCAATAAGAATGTTGACAATCTGGTTGAGCTTTTGGCTCCAATGTCACACGGCTGACTCATGTTGAGTTCACAATCTTCTGAACCCTTCTAGATCTTTCCCATATGACTGGATTTCTAGTCACTCTTCATACATAATTTATTTAGGAAGTTGACTTCTTGTATCAATGTGAAGTACTTTACATTTAGATCTATTAAATTTCATCTTCTTAATAATCATGTTCTTATAATACTTCAAGGTTTGCAAAACACTTTACTGTGAGGAAAGTAATGCAACTATCCCTACCCATATTTTACAGAAGAGGAAATTGAGGTTTTGCATAATTGAATAATCAGATCATGGTCAGGCAAGCATCAAATGTCCAAAGAGGGATTTGAACCCTAGTATCTTGACTCCAAAGTCTAGTTCTATATTCAATAGACCACGTTGTCTTTCCTATTAGAATCAGCCTATTCTTCTTGCCTGACAGCTGACACAGATGATTCAGGTATAACTGACATGTCAATGCAAAGTATTTTTCTGTATATAAAATTATGGTCTATTTCATTTTGGGGGTGATATTCCAGTATTTGATACTTTTTCTGGGTCAATGGTTGACTGATATCTAGGTTTATCATGTCTGTCACACTGCCCTGTCCAAAAAAGAAATGGAATATCCATGGCATGAATTCTTTTCTCAATCAAGCCATGCTGGCTTTATATAACAACCATTTTATAATGTAGGGGGTCCCACCCAGTTCTGGTCTTTTGTGACTTGAGGTCTCTCTTTTTCTTGCCCTAAGGTTCTGCCACAGTTCTGACATCCTTCCTAAAATCTCACCCAGCTTTGGAATTCTACCCTGCCAGGTCTTTTCTTTCTTTGAGATTCTGAGGTGTAGACATCTCTCTAAGATCTAGCCATCTACGTGCTATGCTTTGTATTCCACCATCCTTAGATATTCTGCAGGATCTTGGATCAATGTCAGGATCCAGTTCTAGATCTGGAAGGGAACTTGAACGACAAAGAAGTTCAATCCCCTCGTTTTTCAGATGAAGAAAATGAGTCACAGAGTGGATATTATTTATGTAACAGAGCTTAAGATTCAAATTCAAATCCTATGACTCCAAATTCAGTGCATTTTTCACTATAAATCATTAACTATAAGGTCCGTCTCAGTCCTGATGTTCTATGTTCTAAGGTACCTTCTGCAATGGAAGCTCTAAGTTCTAAAATCTCTCCCAGATCTAGATTACCTAATTTATTCTTATGGTCAATATATACTGCACACCTCACAAGTTTAATCCAAGGCCCATCCTGAACACAGTGAGTTTTTAGTCTATGTTTGCAAAATGGAGTGAGAACACATAGCATCAAGAGCCAGATTGGAGTCCTAAGCTGATAGATCCCCAGGAGCAACAGCAAACATTTTCACCATGTTGTGGCACTCTTACTTTGGTTCATTGGATTGTGAAGGGAGGATGTGGGGAAATCTCTCCAAGTTTTCTTTCTCTTCCTAGACTTCCCCCCCCAGATGGGGATGGGGATGCAATCTACTCTGTGCTTAAAACTACCTCAAAGTACAAATCTTTCAACACTTCTAAATGGCAAGTAACAGAAATTTTTTTTTCTTGGACACTCACACCTTCTTTTCCTTCTGGTTCTCCAATAGGCTCAGAAGGCCTGGGGATGCTGGGGAACTTTTTTTTTGATGGAAAGCAGACTTTGCCTTTCTCCAGTCTGGGTTTTGCTGAGGCAGTCTGTTCCTCCTTTCTTCCTCACCACTGAATTTCCTGTTCCTTCATAGCAGGTCTAGAAACAATGAGAGCATAGGCTCCATTGCCACCTGGTTTTGCAAAGTTCTTAGGCTCCTCAGTCAGCAAGGCTTCCTTCTGAAGAAGAAAAGCAGTCTCCTCAGTCAAGTGCAATTCCACCATAAATAATAACCAAATTGCCTCTCTCTCTTCTCTGCTTTACTGTCTTCTTCATGTAAGCCCTCCTCATGCCATGGGAAGGCATTCACTCTCCCTAAATAAAGAGGCCCCCTGGAAGTGGTACTTAGAATGAGACTATACCATTCAGCTGCACACTACTATTTCTCCCTGTTCCTTTTTTCCCCACCTTGCCTAACACAGCAGATATCACATGGGGAGTGGGGAGGCTCAGTAAAAGCTCACGGGCCATGGACTGACTGATATATACATACATACATACACACATACACACATACATATAATATATATACATATACACATATACACATATATGTGAATATGTATATATACATGTATGTAAGTGTGTGTTGATTTACATATGTACAGATGCATGTATATATGTATATTTATATGTGTGTATCTGACATAGCTAACTACTTCTCAGTCTTCTCTTGGAACTCAATAGCTTATGTCCAGACTAGTGTCTCATGTCCACTGTGTGTTCCTGGATCCAGTCATCATTCTGCCAACCTGTCTGGATGTGCTTCAGCCCAAGAAGTATGCATCTAGGAAATCTAGAAAAATCTAGAAAAAATTCCAAAGTGACTGCACATTGAGCTGGATCATTCTGGATCTCAGAGGGAGGAACAGATATAGAGGGGAAGGGAGGAAGTAAAAGAGAAAAGGACAGAAAAAAGAAAGGATCAAATAAGCGAGGGAGGTGAAAGGAAGGGAGGCTCATTCCCATTTTAGAGATGCAAAAATGGAGGCTCACTTGGGAGGTTGGAGGACTCTCCTAGAGTAATAGGTTGTCAGAGTTGTAAGGAACCTAAAAGTCATTTAATGCCCTGCATTAGACATCAATCCCTTTCACAAACTCTCTTGAAAGTGATTGTTGGGGGTTGGAGCCAAGATGGAGGAGTAAAAGCAGTGACTTGCTTGAGCTCTCCCCCAAACACCTCCAAATATCTGTAAAAATGGCTCTAAACAAAGTCTAGAGCAGCAGAACCCACAAAAAGGCAGAGAGAAACAAATTTCCAGCCCAAGACAACCTGGATGGTTGATTCAAAGGTCTATTGCACCAGGCTGGAAGAGGAGCACAGTTCAACATGGTCACGTAGGTAAAGACCAGGCCTCAGTGAGCCTTGAACAGGCCTAAGGGGACTGAATCATGGGCAGCTGTGGTGGTTTTCAGACTTCTCAACCCATAAATATTGAAGACAACTTAGAAGGTCAGTAGGAAAGGCCTGTGACCATGGTGAGAGAGAAGCTTAGTCCCAGCCCCAGTCCGGGCAAAGCCCCGGGGCAGTGGCTGCTGCCAGAGCTGTCAGCCCACAAATGGAGGGGGAATCAACTGGCTGATCAGAAGAGAATTGCTGGAATCTCTTTGCTGGTGCTGAGGCAGGAATCTCTTGCTTTGCCTGTGCTTGGATCTGGGTCACAGTTCTGGGTGGGGGTCCTGGAGCAAGGAGGAGCACTGGTCTGGTGGAGTTTGTAGTGGTGGTAGAGAGGGAATCTTCCTCACAGTTCCAAGGCAGAAAAGAGTTTCTGCAGTCACTCATAGACCAGAGCACAGGCCAGGAAAGGAGTAAACACCTCACCCTTGATCATATCAACTTGGAAGAATAAAAAATTTACAGATCCCTAGAAGTATCTCTGAAAAAAGCTGCACAAAACCCCTGAAGCTTGGGACAGTGCATTATCCACACTGGAAGCAGACTACTACCTTAACAAAGAGTTTAAAAGTTAAGTAATTAACTGGGAACATGAGCAAACAGCATTAAAAAAGTCAGACCATAGAATCTTTCTTTGGTAACAAAGAAAATCAAAATATACAACTAGAAGAAGACAACAAAATCAAAGCTCCTACATCCAAAGCCTCCAAGAAAAAAATATTATTCAGTCCCAGGACATGGAAGAGCTCAAAAAGGATTTTGATAAATAAGAGAAGTAGAGGCAAAAACCTGAAAGAGAAATGAGAGTGATGCAAGAAAATCATGAAAAGCAAGTCAACAGCTTACTAAAGGAGACTTAAAAAGTACTGAGGAAAATAAAACTTTAAAAATAGCCTAACCCAAATGGCAAAAGAGGTCCAAAAAGCCAACGAGGAAAACAATGCCTTAAAAAGCAGAGTTGGCCAAATGGAAAAGGAAGTACAAAAGCTCACTGAAGAAAATACTTTCTTAAAAATTAGAATGGAGCAAACGGAAGCTAGTGACTTTATGAGAAATCAAGACATTGTAAAACAAAACCAAAAGAATGAAAAAAAAGAAGACAATGTGCAATATTTCATTGGGAAAACAACTGACCTGGAAAAATGAATCCAGGAGAGATCATTTAAAAATTATTGGACTATCTGAAATCCATGATCAAAAAAAGAGCCTAGACATCATCTTTCAAGAAATTATCAAGGAAAATTACCCTGATATTCTAGAACCAGAGGGTAAAATAGAAATGGAAAGAATCCACTGATCACCTCCTGAAAGAGATCCCCAAATGAAAACTCCTAGGAATATTGTAGCCAAATTCCAGAGTTCCCAGGTCAAGGAGAAAATATTGCATGCAGCCAGAAAGAAACAATTCAAGTATTGTGGAAACACAATCAAGATAACACAAGATTTGGCAACTTCTGCATTATGAGACCATAGGGCTTTGAATATGATATTCTGGAGGTCAAAGGATATAGGATTACAGCCAAGAATCACCTACCCAGTAAAATTGAGTATAATCTTTCAGGGGAATAAAATTAAGGGGTGAGAGAGGATCATATTGGGAGAAGGAGAAAGGGAGAGGTAGAATGGGAATAAATTATCTCACATAAAACAGGCAAGAAAAGAGTTTTACAGTGGAGGGGAAGGAGGAAAAGGTGAGAGAGAATGAGTAAATCTTATTCTCATTGAATTTGACTTAAGGAGAGAATAACATACACACTTAATTGGGTATGGAAATCTATCTTACCCTACAGGAAAATAGTGGGGAATGGGATAAGAGAGCAGGGGAATGATAGAGGGCAGGGCAGATTGGGGAAGGGAGTAATCAGAAGCAAACACTTTGAGGTGGGACAGGATCAGAAGAGAGAATAGAATAAATGGGGAGTGGGATAGGATGAAGAGAAATATAGTTAGTTTTTCACAACATGACTAATATGGAAGTGTTTTGCATGACTACACGTGTATAACCTGTATGGAGTTGCTTGCCTTCTCAATGAGGGTGGGTGGGGAGGGAGGAATGGAGAAAATTTGGAACTCAAAGTTTTAAAAACAAATTTTTAAAATTGTTTTCATGTGCAACTGGGAAATAAGATATACAGACAATGAGGTATAGAAATCTCTCCTGCCCTACAGGAAAATAGAAGGGAAAGGGGATAAGAGAAGGGGGAGGAGAGAGAAGGGAAGGCAGGTTAGGGGAAGGGGTCTTCAGAATGCATGCTGTCTTGGGTTGGGGAGAGGGATGAGATGGGGAGAAAATTTGGAACTCAAAATATTGTGGAAGTGAATGTTGAAAAGTAAAGATAAATAAATCAATAAAGAAAAACAAAATAAGCACTTGGAAGAATACTTCAAATCACTAATAATAAGAGGCATTCATATCAAAACACTGCAGAGGATCCAGTTTACAATAAGCAAATTGACAAAGATGTCTAAAGATGTTAACTGCTAGGGACATACTATTAAGGAGGTTTAAGATAGAAGCAAATACCCCATATACACTAGCACATTTATAGTAGATTGAGTGTGAATGTGTGTGTGTGTGTGTGTTAGAAAAGAACCTAGAACTAGAATAAATTGAAAGAGTGGGAAAAAAAAGAGATTGTCTAGCCTTTGTTTAGGCACCTTCTCTTTAGACATCCCCAGTAAGGAGGAGTTTCAATGAACCCTTTCATAGCTAGACAACTCTGATCTATAGGAGGCTCTGTCTTCTATCAAGTTGGAATTCGAAATGTCCACTTGGACTTGTGATTTCACTGTTATAGGGAATTCCAAATGAGAAAGTTCTTTCTAGTAATACAGAAGTGAAAGGACTGTGGAGGACATTTAGAACTTTCATTGTTCTGGTGGGAGTCCTGGCTTAGAAAGTCTGAGTGCAATGTTTTCAGCTGATCTGAGGGGCCAAGTGGTAGCACCACCCATCAAGGCATTGGCAGGTAACTGCACACACCATGTGGTTATCAAGGAAACATAACGCTTGTCCCAAATGTCCAATTCCCCACAGAGATGCTTGTCATTCTTAAGAGAATCCTAATGATGTTTTTTTTGGTTTTTTTGTTTTTTTGTTTGTTTTTTTTTTTAGAAACAGGGGATGGATATGTGAGTCGATAACCTTTCATGACTCCAGTGAACACGGCCATGAGACTTGAGGGAAGACTAAGTTATTTCATCCTGATGCCATCACAACTTGCAGGTAGTTGTAGTGAGAAATGTCTCCTGAGAAGTTCATTCCCTGTCCTCATAGTATCTCTTAGATACTCTTAGAGTCTACAACCTTTCTCTTAAAGCACTACAATCTGAGAACCAATCAGTTCCCTTTTGGGGCTCTCTTCTTGGCTCATTGGACCCCTTGAGAAAGAAATCTGAATGTAAAGGTCTTGTTTTCTTAGGGATTCCCAAACATAAGGCAACTGGGACCACCTTGCTCAAGTCTAGAAGGAAGTTTTTAATCCGCTCTCTTCTGATGGCTATCTCTTCCACTAGGCCCATTCAGGCCCTTGTCTCAGGTAACATTGGACTTGAGCTTTACTTCTCAGTCCCACCTCTCTAAGCTTCCCATTGTGGTAAGGG
This sequence comes from Vombatus ursinus, assembly GCF_900497805.2. NCBI lineage: Eukaryota > Metazoa > Chordata > Mammalia > Diprotodontia > Vombatidae > Vombatus > Vombatus ursinus. The sequence goes on along the minus strand of NW_020950172.1, from coordinate 4,223,900 downwards.
ATACAACTGCCCCCCATCAATGTAGTGAGTGCTCAGACTCCCACATTACAAGCATAGGTCTGCCCAGGAGCCTCAAGACTTTTTTTCATCTGATCCCTAGTAGCTGATTCCTGCTCTTTCCTATCCAGTCCAGGATCTTGCCTACCCTCCCTCACCTTTGCTCTGTTCCACTCACTCACTCCCTGCAGTGAGTACTGAGATACTTGCCCAAACCTGGCAACTCCAAGCTTCCTGATTTGTTTGACCATTGGTCCTCCCCCATTCCCAGGCTTTTGGGTCATGTGCTGGCCATGTCTTCTGGGGTTTCAGTCAAGCATCCAGCCTGACAATCATATCCATCAGCCTGTCAGTGACTGGGCACCCTGCTGAGCTCTCATGGAGTTTGTTGCCGAGTTTACACTTAGCTCTATAAAGTCTGCCTCCTTCTGGCTCCAAACAAGTCTCAACTCTCCATATTCATTTGTGGGTTCCAGCAAGCACCTTATACCCTCCCTGAAGGTCCTTGAATTTACAGAGTTGGGGTACAGGGGGAAGGGTCCCTAAAAAATCTCATGGAGCTTTACTTCAAATCACTTTTTGGTTTCAAGAAAATAATTAATTCCCACCCCATTCAGGGGAATGCTGGCTTGTAAATTCTATAGGGTGCCGGGTGCTCCTAGAATGACTATGCTTGAGTTTGTGCCCTATATGCCAAGTACATGTCCCTTGATTGAGGTCTCCTCCCATTCCCCATAGAAATCATGTGGGGATATGAAATCAGGTGCTTAAGAAAGTACAAGGATTGTGGGAATCATTCCCATAAAATGCCCTGGGTGACTTTGCTGCCTCAGAGTTTGTAGTAAGCACTTTGAAAGTCACACAGGACATGTCCCCTCTTAAGCTATTGTCTGCAGCTGGTAGTGGTGATCAAGGAGATCTACAAAGTGCCTAAAATACTGTACATCCTTAATAAATGCAGGATGATTTACTCCCTAAAATAATGATCTCTGTGATCTTGGATTCTCTCAAGCTAGTCTGGAGCCCCACTGGCATGGGACGTGGGTTTCAAAGTCCAAAGCTGGGTTCAGCCATGTGCTAGCTGTGGACCCTGGGCAAGTCACAGCGTCTTGGTTTCTCCCTCTGCAAACTAGGGATGATACTATCTACATTCACCTCTACCTCCCTAGATGTTGTCAGGAAAATGCTTTGTGAAGTTCCATATCATAACAGTTATTTCTGTGTTTTTTAAGGGATTTAGAGCAATTCAAAGTATTGTGATCATAGAATGATTGTGCCCATACAGAACAACACAAGCGGACAGGGGGGCAAAAATCCACATAGGATCCATGTAGGATGTTGTCCTTTGGGCCCTGCTGACACAACTCTAATTCCTTAATCAGCCCCACCTAAGCTCATTTTATCAGCTACATTCCCCTCTAGTTACATGGAAGATGCTGAAGATTCTCTGACAAGAATTATGCTTTCTAAGACAATCCATTTCCCTGCATATCTTGTGTGACCTCCCCTGCTGCTGGTGCAGGGAGTCAATGAGGGCTCTTATTTTTACAGCCAATCACCCTTCTATCTCTTTGGAAGCTGCAGGGCACAAATATGCTGTCCCTGAAACCTGTTCCCTGCAAAGTGATTTTGCAATTGAATCTGACTAATCAGGAATAGCTGAGAAGTAGCATGGTTGTTTCAATTTTTTGAACTGGCAAGGCCTGGCTTGGAAAGTGGAAATGGGTCTGTGGTTCTTCAAAGTGACCTTGACATTGAATTGTTATGCAGATGGGAACATTCTGTGCCTGGTGCGTGACTGTGTGTGCGTGTGTTTTCATGGGGAGAGAGATTAACTATTGGCCAGGCAGAAAATGGGATCTCAGAGCAAAACAAGGACAACATTTGAAGACTATTCTTTCATTCATGGGGGAGGTTATGGGGGACAGGTAACCCACCCTTATTATGGGGAAAAAAACTTCCCCAGAGCTGTAAATGACTGTGGTAAGGATTATCAGTAAATGAAGTTAGACAACAATCATCCTCCTCAGATCATGGTATGTGCTGGACACAATTGCATGACAATTATGCGAGATCCGTCCTTTCCGGAGACCAGGTCTCCCAGTTCTTTGTTGGTTCAGCTGTCGTGTCAGCAATTTTGAATCTGAAAGTTAAATCATGGCCAATTGTCACAGTGGACGCCCAAGAAGCGTTATGACTCCCCTTATGTGAATGTTTTAGTAAATGGCTCATTGGGAAAATATTTTCTGCTCAGTTGAAAGTTTTGCTGCAAGGACTACAGCTTGTGAATTTGAAATACAAACTCAGGCTATTCATGTGTAAAGACTGACCTTTCCCTGATAGATACTTAGCAAGAACATCCCAGAGTTATCAGCACACATAACTCTCATCAATGTGGTCTGTTGCTTGTGCTGGTGACTTAGGCAGCATCTCTGCTCCCAAAGTGAGCAAGCCTGGCAACCACCAGATCACTTTAAGCACATTTCAGGTGAAATGTACAGATTGCACTCCCAGTTCTCTGCTTCATGGGGCACAGGGAGACCCAGCCACTGAGGCATGAAATAAAGATTTATGGTTTGGAACATGGGTGCCATGGAATGTTCTTAATTTTAGCTATAGGACTGTGTCACAATGACTCTGTGTCACAATGGAATAACCACTTGTATATGATACTAGACTCCAAAAAAACAGTTATCAAAACCAGAAAGGCCCTTGGTCCCCAAAGCATCTTCTCTGAAGTACTAAGGGACCCCTGATGTTCCTAGAACAATAAACTCATTAGACCTCAGAGTGAAGAGAGCCTTCAGAACAGGGAGTATCAGAGCAGTATGGACCCAGAGAGCACAAAGTAGGTAGGCTTCTTAGAAGAAAGAAGGTCAGAGAAGGATTTGTGCACATAAAATGTCGGTACTGGAAGGAACCTTCCAATGTAGAACTGTGTCAGATTTAGAAGGGACCTAACAACATAGAAAATAAAATATCAGAAAGTTCAGAGATCATCCCATCCAACCCTTTCGTTTTCCAGATGGATGAACTGAGTCTCAGCTAGGTAGGAGGACTCCTAAGGTTAGTTAGCAAGTTAATGACAGAGATAGCATGTATAACCATTTCTTCTGACTCCTAATCTAATGCTCCTTCCTCAGGCAGTGGATGAGATTTAAAATACAAGTCCACTTAGAGAGGGAGTGTGCTAGATAAAAGTTACACTAAGGTACGAATACCCAATATCACCCCCTTTCTTAAGAATAGATTTTGACAGTTGGAGGAGGAGCACCAGAAGGTCTTTGGTTGTACCACAGTGGAACAAGACAAATCGACCATGAACACCACCAAAAATCTTTGCCTATTTCATAATTTTGTCAAGCATTGGCCTGTTTCTTAAAGAAAGGAAACTTATTGAATAGAATGAGGCCTCAATGTTTGGGTGGATCATGTATTTGCAACAAGTATTCAGTTCCCATGAAGTGGATAGGTCCAATCCCAGAGACAGCTCCAAGATTTCATCCCAAATCAGCACAAAGACTCCAGACTGTCTCAACTGTTTGTATGCCCTGGATATCCAAGAGCTCATTCCAAGTTCTGTACCCTTTGAAGTCACATCTTAAACACCAGGAAGTTCCTTTCCTTAGTTTTCTCTTCGTTCATTCTTTACTTTCTGACACAAAACATCTTAAAACTTTGCTCAGTCAGGATGTTTTTTTTTTTCTCAATACCATTACTTGACAATGACTTATTTTTTCAATCAGTAGATCTTTCCTGAGCCCCTGATTTATGACCAAGGCCACATTGCTAGGCAATTAGAGGGTTAGGACTTAAATCCCGAATGAAGAGACAGTCCAGCTGTCCTCTACCATGGAAAGCTCCTACATTGGGAATTGTTTCCAGTTCTGGGCTCTTGCTGCCCTAATCAGGGAAGCAGTTAAATTGAACCATTGGGTCAACCGGGAAAACAAGTGCTGTCAATAATCCTAATGAGAACATTTGCCTCTTTCCCAAATTGAAGCAGCCTCTGGCAGTTTATAAAAGCAGACCTAACCCAGGATCATGGCCTTGCTGCTTCCAAAACGGGCCCTGATGCCCCACAGCTGTGTTGATAGAAAGTCAAGCAAGAGATCCATCTGAGACCTACTTGGAGCAGAAGACTTCAGCTCTGGGGTATATAATAATTGCTTGGATTCCTTTCCTTGTGTTTTTTTATATTTGTTTTACCTTGTGCTGCCCATTCCCTTGCAGAAAGTTTCCTGTATTGGACTGTGTTGTGAGCTTCCTGAGGTCTTAGGAACAGTGCAAAGTGAAGGGCAGGCCAATGATGACTATGCTGTATTACAAAGCCAGGGACAACCACATCTGTAAAACATCTGTGCAGCTATTTCCTTTGCTGTCAAGTACACCAAAGCCCTGGCCAGGTCAAAGAAAGTTTGGCAGGGCAGTTGGAGAACCAGAGAACATGCTATGTCCTAATAAGATGGAGAATTGGGAAATGCCTAACCTGGATAAAACAATGGGAACATGACAGTTATCACCAAGCGTTGAGGGGAGATCAAGGTAGATCAGACTTGTGTTCCTTGGCCCCACCAAAGAGAAAAAAAATGAAAATTAAAAAGGGACAAATTAATGCTCAAAGACAGTGAAAAAATGAAGAGCTTCCTAACAATTACATCTGAACCAAAGGGCAATGAACTGCCTCAGTAAATTATTGGTTCATTTGTTCATTCATTCATTCATTCATTCATTCATTCATTCATTCATTCTGCAAGCACTTAAGTCCTTCCTATGTCCCAGGCCCTGTGGTTCCTTCTCACTGGAGGGAGGTTCAAATCCCAATATCCATGTATGGTGCATGTTGCAGAGGGCATTTTTGTTTAGGTAAACATTGGATTCAAAGGATGCTAAGATCCCTGCTGATGCCAAGAGCCTGAGATTCAATGATTTTATAGCCCAATTCCCGATCTGGTGCAGATTTTAACACACCAAGCTGGGTCCCAAATGGGAAACATCAGGAGGAAGCATACTAAACATAAAAACATAAAAAGCAGCACTATGTTCTTACTGAGGTATTATCTCGATGACACTCTCCAGTCACGCAGATTTCTGTTTGTGCATAGCTAAGGGAAGATTCTTCCTCATTCTGCAACAAAGGAGAATCCCTGTGTATCTATGATGTAGTTATTTCAGAATGACTTTGGTCAAAGCCCCCCTCTGGGTACCAGGGAGGGAGAGTGTTGCCTGAGAGGACAGCCAACGCCACAGACCAATGCCCTATATGGAACCATGGTCAGGCCCTGTCCTGGACACATCCAAGCTGAAGTTGGAAATAGACAGCAAACACTTATTAAGCACCATCTGCATACTAGACATTGTGCTAAGCACTGGAGATTTAACAAGAGCCAAAAGACAGTCCCAACTCTCAAGGAATTTACAATCTAATGTGGAAGAAGTGTTCCTACGTGATCGGATTCAATAGGATTTGGGATCAATTCAGAAAACAATGATTAAGCACCAGCTAAGTGACCCAGTGGATAGAATGCTGGATTCAAGAGTGAGGGAAATCTCAGTTCAGATCCTGCCTCAGATATTTACTAGCTGTGTGACATTGGCTAAGTCACTTAAGCAGTCTCAGCCTCATGCTGCTCATTAAAATAGCATCTACTTCACAGGATTTTGATGATAATCAAACGACAATACATATAAAGTACATTGTAAACCTTATAACTATTATTATTGTTGTTGTTATGATTATTTCCAAGGTATGCTGTTAGAAATCAGGGATAGGAAGGCAGGTATAATCTCCAATTAACTTCTAATCATATGAAAAATTTTTAAAAAACATGTGAAAAAGTAACTGTGCTCTGAAGATGAATGAGACAAGAGGAAAGGAGATGAGCGAGGTCAAGAAGACAAGAACTCTTTCACCTGGGAATCAGGGATGGCTTAATTGCGGGGGGGAAAACCCTGAATTGGGCTTGAAGGATGGGAATTTCACCCAATAGAGGTTTGTGATTGGTGTTGGTAAAGAGAAAATTCAAGTCATGGAGGACAATGCAAGTAAAAACAAGGAGACACTTGGAGGTAAGAAAAAAGAAGAGGATGTGGTGAAGTAGGACAGCTAAAATGGAAATGCAAATGTAGAACACAAGAAAGGAAGCAACAGGGGCTAACACTGGGCAGACAGGATGGAGGGAGTGTGTGGAGGACCTTGAACTGAATGACAAGACCGGCTCAGATTTCCTTCACTTGGCATCTGTATCAAGCATAGGTCAAAGAGGGAATTTCTACTTCCTTCTAATCCCTTTATCCCATGATATTTCATATAATTAAATTTGCACACCACTTGATGGTGGGTCTGCTATTCAGCCTGATGGCTCCTGATAATGGTGACAGTAAGGTGGAGGAGGGTTAGAATATCCGAATTTCCAGACTCCAGCACAAGCCAGACAAAGACTTACCTCAAAGCCATTCTCAGCCTAGGCTTCCACCTGCCGCCAATCCAACCCCTCAGGACTATCCTCCAAAACCTCAGGTTCGGGGGGGCTCTCGGAGGGTTTCTCATCCATCCCACACTTGAACAAGCATCCCCAAGAGCTACTCATGTAGCTTCTGCTTGAAGCCATCCAGTGACATGGAGCTCACTCTTTCCCAAAGCAGGGTATTAGACCTTGGGATGGCTTTTATTCTTAAAAAGTGGTTCCTTCTTCCCAGCTCAAATTTGTCTCTTTGAACCCTTCCTCCATTGTTGTTGATTCTGACCTCTAGAGGCAAACATTGAAAGGACTAACACATAGCTATGCCATGTGATGGCTTTTTAAATATTTAGGCACAGGGGCAGCTAGGTGGTTCAGTGGATAGAGCTCCAGCCTTGGAGTCAGGAGGACCTGAGTTCAAATCTGGCCTCAGACACTTGACACTAGCTGTGTGACCCTGGGCAAGTCACCTAACCCCATTGCCTAGTGAAAAAACAAAATTATATATATATATTGAGACACAGCCACCATTCCATCCCATGCCCATCCCTACCCCCCAATCTATGATGTTCACTCTCCCCCAGGCAAACAAGACTAGCTTGTCCATAGGGGACTCACTGCTTATGTGAATATAGGTTTTCCCACCAACACTATGAACATTGGCTCCTGGGCAGATAAGAGCATGATAAGAGCAGAAGATGATGGCAGACGAGTCTGCTGATGGGAGGCCATAGGACTGTGTCATAGGAAAAGATGAAGTCAAGTCTGTGAAGTTTGGCTAGAGACAGGCTGCAAAAACCATTCATTCAAAGTTTTGAAATGACTGGCATCTACGTCTTCCATTAAATCCAGCATGGAAGCCATATACATCTGGGAGCTAGATAGGCTGGGGTTTCAGGGCCTCCCTGGGCTGTCTCTAAGCTGAAGAAGATGCTGCAATCTCTGCCTCCCTCCAACTTCCCAGGCTGAAAGTCCAGTGACAGGTGGAAGAAATCACACAAACAGATGGGGATAAATATGATACAGCTCAGGGCTCCACGAACAGAGTTTAAGACACTGTCAACACAGGATGACAGAAAATAAACAACCAGCGTCAGGATCTTGACAAGGTGTTGGTGGCAGCATTCTTAGAACCAGGGGGAATACCACAGGGCAGGAGGCAGGAAAATCTTGTTTGCCTCAATGGCACTTGACCCTTTGGCCTCTTTCAGAAAAATCTCCCACATCTCCCCAATCTCTTTCCCCCATCAAGCATCTCATCAGGAAGCCAGATACAGCTTCTCCTGGCCAGCATCAGTTCTACTCCCTCATTAACTGGCTCATCACAGTATTGGAGATGGACAAGGGGGTGCTGTTCAGGCCTGTGGTGCTTGATCCATGTTATTTATAAGGGCAGTGGTAATGGAGGTAGGAAAAGCCCTTTGGACTGGCAGTCACAGGGTTGGAGAGCTGAACAGAGCCAGAGAGATCATTTCAAACAATCTTGACCTAAGAAGACTATCCCTTGACTCCATCCCTGAGAAGTGGTCATCCTGGTTTGTCTGGAATTCCTCCAGGAAAAGGAGAATCAGTCCATTATATCCCAAGGCAGCCATGCCAGTTTCAGACAACTCTGATTGTCGGCATTTTTTTTTGCTTATAGGAAACCAAAATCTACTTCTCCATACCCTCCCTCCCTCTCATCCCTTCCCCACTTTTGCTTCTTGCTTTGCTTTCCAGGTCCCAATAGAATAATTCTGATCCTTCTTTCACACATGATTATAAATTTAGAACTGTGAAAGATATTAGAAACCATGTAGTCCAACCCAATTTGTTTTATATATGAGGAAACTGAAGCACAGAGAACTTAACTGATTGGCCCAAGGTCACAGAGGGCAGAGATAGAATTCATGCTCCACTGTGCTCTACTGTCATCTTTTGATACCCCTTTAGACACTAGAGAATAGCTATCACTACCCTCCTTCTCCGAAATGAACATCCCCAGAACCTTTGAGGAACCTCCTTTGGTGTATCTTCAATCACCATTCATTGTCTCATAACCTGGAAGGGCTGCATCTCATCAGTGCCCTTTCTTAACAGGTCCTGCCCTGGACTGGCCATACTCAGTGCTCCAGGCATCATCTGCCCTGGGCAGAGTGCAGCAGAACTGCCATGGACCTCATTTCAGTCTCCATGGAGTCCAAGGTAACAGTAGATTTGATATCTGACTACACTATATCAGTGTTGAGAGTCAGAATAGTATAGTGGGTAATGTGCAGCTTCAGAGTCTGGAAGTCCTGGGTCCAAGTCTCAGATCTGGCACATACTGGCTCTATGCCCCTGAACACATCTGATCATTTAACTCTCGGTGCCCCAGACAACTCTTTGAGGCTATTAGATGCAGAGGGGGAAAATCTCCATTGGCAGAGCTTATTTCCTTATCTTCCTCCTCCTACCTGGCTGATTCCTTCTTCTCTTCCTCCTTCATCTCCATCAATTCTTTCTGTAACTTCTCTTCTTTTTCTCTTCCTCTTCTTCTCTCATTATTGAAATATGGCTATCTGAATTACTAACACCTATGGGTACCACAGAGCACAGATTGCCCACCAATGCCCACTGAGAACCAGTATGGGTGACTCTCACCCATCCCAGAGAAATGTGTCCTCTTTGCCTGCCAGCTAGCTCCATTAGCCCAATTTGGCTTCATGCACTAAGTTAGGTTTAAGCATTTGATTAACAGTAATTGGGAACTTTAGAGTAACTGAAACTGATTCATTGGAAAGGCCTCTCATTACTCAAGAAGGTAAAAGCCCCTGAGCTTAGGATAAACAACCTACAACAAGCTCTCCAAGATCGGTGGTATTCTCTAGGCAGGTGTTTATTTTATCTCCATGTCTTGCTCAGGTCAAAATGTCCTGGGCAAAAGTAGGGCGCCATATGGCAGCAGCCCAAGGATGGTCCACCAGGAAATGCCCAGGGGGTCCAAAGCGAGAGAAAAATCAATGGGAAGAAAACCTTTTCAATCTATTCTTCCCCAGGTCTCATCAGTGTCTATTTTTCCACTTCTATTTTTGAACGGACAAAAAAAAAAGAATGTGGTAGACTAACAGTTAGACCTGAGCCATTGCTAAATTACTAGTCCTGGAGTGGGAGGGAAGGAAGGTAGAAAGAAAGGAAAGAAGAAGGTTCAAGATCTAGTCCTGGAAACCCAGAAGAGGAGCAGGGTAGAGAAAGTTGCAGCAATGTGTGTTTTCTTTCTAAGTGCAAATAGGATGATTTATTTAAATCCCACTTGATGAAGATGTTGTCTCCATATTCCACTGCAAGGACTTGAATGTCATAGAATCATTTCATTTCTGAGACTTTCCTTTTGTTTGCTATCATCAATTTTATTTTTTTTAAGTTCTCTCTCTCTCTCTCTCTCTCTCTCACACACACACACACACACACACACACACACCTGCTCATGTGACACTAAGCTCTGGGTATTCTTTGTCTAGCCTATATCAAATGAAGGTGAGGGTTTGGAAACCTTCTTGCACATCTAATCTTCCCTCATCAATGTCAAACTCTCTGATTTATTCCAGTATTCTCCCTATAAACATTACCTCCCATCTACACTGTATATATCTTGTATGTACCCATTTACTTGCATGTGGTCTCTCTTATTAGAATCTCAGCTCCTTGAAGGCAGGGAATGTTTTTGTGTTACCCTGTAAGAAGTGCTTAATAAAAGATTGCTGACTGATTTATTGATCTTGGAGGGATACTCAAACAGCTGGATTATTTCAATAATAATACCACTATCTGGATGAGTAGAGATGGCAGAAAAAAATGAAATCTCCATGAATATAATCCTGGAATTCTAAGACTCAGAGATGGAAAAGAATTAAGAGGCCATCAAATCCAGCCCATCCCTAAGCAAGAATCCACTCAACTGCATTCCCTGGCAAGCACTCTGCTGGACACAGTAAGCACCAACTCATTTCAAAACAAACAAATGATAAAATTGTTTGGACAGATAAGAAACAATTCATTACTGATACAGGGTCATTCCTGTGGTCTGTGCATAGTCAGATGAATTTGATACACCAAAGTACTAAATTAATACAAAGTTAGCAGAATGAAAATGAGAAAAAAAGATACAGTTTACAAATGAAACAGATCCAACCAGATCTACTTAAGTTACTGACTTTAAAATTGAGAAATGGCTAGAAGAAAACATAGTGATACTGACTATACTAACTATATACAGAATTTTAATTGTTGTTGATGAATTACCATAGTGAGATCACAAGAAGTAATAAATCTCATTAGTTAGCAAACATGTGACTCCTTGACAAGCAGAAAGACATGGCAGTCAAGGTTTAGACTATAACTTCCATGATGGTAGTTAGGGGTGCTATAAGCAGTATTATCTCATATTACTGAAAAGTAGTGGAGGGAAAAAAATCAGTTTAAAGAAAGTTTGGCAAGAGACAATACGGTGGAGTTATCTTGAAGGCATTTAAGGGCTGAAGTAGAAGAAAGACAATGAACAAAAACACAATAACCATCTGAAAACCCTTCCTTGCCATTGAGAATAGCACTTTTGGAATCAACATCACATTCCTGAAGGCTTACAGAGAGAAGTACAAATGATATGGAAGAAAGCTACAATACTGAAAAGGGAATTGGAACACTCCGCCTGTCTTTGGTTTCTCCCAGTCCAGTGCCCCAAGGAAAATCAGTTCTACCATGTGCTATTATTCTCTAAATCTGAGTCCCTTGCCCCGCTTCATCCTACTGAAATGAGTGGTGTTTTTCCCCTAGATGTTTAATTGAAAAAGGGAGGAAAGAACAAAAACAATAACTTGGGTGGGAGGAAAGAGAATAGGTTCAAGAGAAGAGGGTGGTTATTTGTTTTAAAAGATGGCAGGGGACCTGGAATGTTTGTTGGCAGCAGATCCAGTAGAGAGAGAGAATTTACCCAAAATTCAGCTGCCCCTACTATCTGCCTTCTCTGATCCTACTCATTTACTCCTGACCTTTGCTGGAAATCCCAGAACCTTGATGATGGGTCACTACCGATGGGTCTTGTTTCATCTCAACTGGACCCTTACTGTTGCACGGCATTTTTAATCGCTCCCAATTGACTGCAATGTGTCTTTTCCCCAAAATCTTTTCTCTCCTCAAGCTTTCTACATGCAACCTCTCCTTGCCAGCAGATGGCTTCACCTATTATATTACTAAGAAATTTGGCTGTCACAATCCCCACCTTCTCTCCTATCCTACATCATCCTCTCTCTCCATTCTTTCTCTTCTGCTCTTGACTCTTCCAGGTGGGCTTTGTCATCCCAAGGCCAACTCTTCTACTTGTACCCTTGATCTCGTTCCCTCCAGTCTCCTTCAGGATCTTGCCCCTCTGATAATCCTGTCTCTAATCTTCAATTTCTCCCTATCTATTCCTGGCTTCTTCCCTGTCACCTACAAATATGTCCATGGACTCCTGCATTCTTTAACCCCCACTTTATCCTTATATGCCCCTCAATCCTGTAGCTCTTAGCCCTTTCAGAGCCTAACTCCATAAAAGCTATCTACATTCTTGGCTTTTACAGCCTCACCTCCCATTCATTTCCCAGTCAGTGTGGCTTCTGACCCCACAATTGATTGAAACTGAATCTCCAAGGTTACCATAATCTCTTCTATGCTGTACCCCATGACCTTCTTTTTCTTCAACATACTTAGTGAGCTCTCTGCAGCTTTCGATGTCATTAAAGGCCCCCTTCTCCTGGACACTCTCTCCTTGAGAGGTTTTCATGACACTGATCTCTCTGTTTTTTCTTACTTTTTTCTTACTTCCTGCTTGACTATACCATCTCTTTCTCCTCTGTGGGCTCTGCATCTTTCTCTCATTTTTACTTCCCCCTGCTGCCCCCAAGACTATGGGGAGGGGTCAGGTTAGGTGACTCCCAAAGTTGTCTCAGGTCTTCTCTATCTCCATCCCCCTTTTCTTGGCAATCTCATTTTCTTTCCTGGATTCCATTATCATCTCTATGCTGACACTTTCCAAAGCAGAGAGGCAATGTGCTATAGTGATGGAGTAATAGTCTTGGAATCAAGAGTACCTTGGTTTGATATTACTTACTAGCTGTGTGACCCTAGGCAAGTCACTTGATATCTTTGCACATCACAGTTTCCTCTTCTGTAATAGCCATGATACCTTCTCCACAGAGTTGTTTTGAGGCTCAAATAAGATAATAGATATTCGATACAGGTATGGATACACACATACACACACACACCCCTCCATCTTGGGCAGAAGCAGCAAATGGATTAATGAACTGGTCCTCAAATGTGCTTGTGTGCATATGTGTGCGTGCACATATACACATATCACATGTACAGATTACAGATATATACACACATATATGTGCGTGTGTGTATATATATATGCATGTATGTGTATGTGTGTGTGTGTATACATATATATATAGTATATGCTATATACAATAATAAGGAGGGGAAAGGGATAAGCATTTATTTAATACCTACGATGTGTCCGACACTGTCCTCTTTTACAAATGTTGTCTCATTTGATGCTTATTACAGCAACCCTGTGAGGGAGGTACCATTACTTGCCAAATTTTCAGTTAAGGAAACTGAGTCAGAAGTTTAGTTACTTGTCCAGGGGCACACAGCAAATAAGGGTCTAAAACCAAATTTTAATTCAGGTCTTCTTGACTTATGGTCCAACACTCTATCCGCTGTGCCACCTAACTGCCTGTACTACTTCTAATAGTACATGTTATATATTATTTTCATAATATACAGTATACATAATATACAAGTTATACGTGTGTGTATTTTTCCCAATTTACATATGGAGGAACTGAGGCTGAGCAATTCCTTGGTAGGCGCAGAGTCACATGGATGGTACATTGTGAGGTACAAATGGAACCCTGGTCCATCTGCTTTGAGGTATAGAACTCTAAGCTCTACATCCTAGAGCCCACAGCATCCCCCAGGAGAAGGAATGAACACTCTTTGGTGACAAGGATAGTTCTGTTTTCTTTTGTACCTCCAGTGCCTAGCAATGTGCCCTGTGCAGGAGTATTACTTAAGAGATTTTTAAATTAAATTGACATTAATGGAATGTGTGATTACATCCTTTGTTCTGGGCCTCCTCCATTGCCACATCTTGGTCAAGAGGGCACCTGGGCTCCTGACCTCTCTGCTAGGGGGAAATGGGCTCTTCCAAGCTTTCCAAAGCCAGACATGTTGCTGGCAGATAGAGTGACCAGAACCTCAGGGCCATCCTCACTAGATTTGGAAGGGTTCTTCCACAGCGGGGTAGTCACCCAGAAAGAAGGATTCCCTCCCATTCCAAGTCAAGGTTTAGGCCTAACTGTCCACATACCAGCCTCAACCTAACTCCTCACTTTGCAGACATTTAATCTTCCTTCCATTGCTGACTTTTCACTCTGGAGCTACCTCCACCCTGTGACCCTCTTCTCTGATGGCCACGAGCACCATTTCATGAGGCGCCCCAACCACATTCACTCCTTTACTCCTGGTTCTACTCAGGATTTCTCCTGGTGTCAAACCAACAAGCTCCCCCTTTCTAACTCCCCATTATATGTTTTCACCCCTATAAAATACAAGATCCCAAAGGGCAGGAACTATATTAGCGGCTGTGGTTTCATCCCCAGTGCTTAGCACGGGGCCAGGCATGTAGTAAGCACTTTTTTTTTTCAGTTCAATTCAACAAACATTTATTACAGAATCACGGAATCTCTGAGTTAATTAGGACCTCAGAACCAGCTAACCCCACCCCTATACCCATATGTGGGCAGATATACCCTCCAGAGCATTCCCAACAAGTACTCATCTATCTTTTACTTAATTAAAGACCTCTGCTGAGGGAGAATCAACTACCATCCCAGGCAGCCATTCCACTGTAGGATAGCTCTCGTTGTTTGGAATTCTTCCATACATAAACCTTAAATTTGTCACTCTGCTTCTTTTGCCTTTCGTAGCACTTCTTAATATATACTCTATATACCCTAATAAAATACTCTATCCCTCTGTCTTTGAAGAGTTGAAAGAAGTAAGCCAGCCCTCATGAGTTTTCTTTGGCTTCCATTCCACAGTTGACTCCTAGGGAGTTTGCAGACACCAACGCGCATGCCGACCTCCAATGCGCTGGCAGCACTCAGAAGACCTACCACCTCCGACTCTCCCTGGAGTTGATGACCATGCCCAAGAAAGCTGACCTCAGAGTTTCCCTTTCTCTACAATAAGTAAGACGTTGGCTCCCCAACAGGAGTGGCAGGGTGAGTGATTTATGGCCTTATTACAAAGCACTCCAAGACGTATGGATTTTTTAAAGACAATTTACATTTAGAAAAAAAAAATTGATCACCTCTCTACCTCCTCCCCCATGAATTCAAAATAGATGCTGCTGTTGATTTCTGAGGCCTCTCAGTGGGCAGGACCCCAGCATGCAAAAAGAGACACTAGAGCCACCCAGCCAATTAGGCAGCTTCCACACCTCAGTCACTGGGCTTTGCCAAAATGGGGACTGTGGGAAGAGAAGGGAGGTTGTTAATATCATCCTTGGTGTCAGCATACTAATATTATTGTTACTAGCAGCAGAATTAGCAATTATAATCCATATTTGGATAGGAGTCAGGGCTTGTAATCTCAAGGTGCATGGAATTCTCAGTGTGAAAACTCCCTCCACTATTGCAGATATCTATCATTTATACTATTAGAAGGTTGATGTTTCTCATATGGGGTTTATTATTTTCATACCTAGCCCATTAAAAGTTGTAACATATGTATGTTATAGGACCATAGTTTTAGACCTTCAAGGGACCTTAGAGATAATCAAATCCACTTTCAGTTTTATGTATTAGGAAACTGAGGCAGAGAGAGTGGAGATGGCTTGCCTTTGGTTACAGTACTCCAAGTGATAAGATACTAAAGAACACGTATGTAGCCTGAACCTTTCAAAGGTTAAGCCAGAAGAGTCCAGGATTGAGAATTAGGAGACCTGAGGTCTCATCTAGCCGTAAATATTTGACCTAGGATGCTAAGCCCCAGGTGCGCCATTACCTCCTCGTATGACCGTAGGCACAACCTTTCTCCTCGCAGAGTCTCAGTTTGCCCATTTTCAGAGGGATTAATTATCCTTCCTCGCTGCCCTCATGTAGCTATCTTGAGAGTTCATGGGCACAAGAGGGGGATATGGTAGTTGCCTCTAAGTGATTGAGGTGTGGTCAAATAACAGGAAGAACTGACTGATTCTGGTTGACCCCAGGGGCAGAATTAGGAACATTGGGATGGGCAACAAGAAAGCAGGTTTAAACTAGATACAAGCAACACGAGCGGCAAAAAGAAAACATCTAAAAACTGTGAGTGCCTCAGTTTCCTCATCTGTAAAATAAGAGTGTTGAGCTCCAGAGTGACTGAGGTCACTTCCAGCTTTAGATCTATGACAAAGACTTCAGGACTAGGATTCACGTCCTGCCTCTTCTTTACCCTGACTCTGTGAGGCTGGGCAAGCCACTTACTGTGTCATTGCCACCAGGCAACTCTCAGAGATCTGCATGGGCACAAGCAACTTAATTCCTGGGAGTTCTTTCATGCTAATGAAATCACAGGTCTGGACCCCAAGATCATGGAATCATAGGACTCTGCAGAATCTGAGAGTAGGGAGGAAGCTTAGCAGCCATCGCCTAGTTCAACCCCCTCTGTGAAAGACGGGCCTCTCTACCCAACAAGTGGTCACCCAGCCTCTGCTTGGAGACCTCCAGGAATGGGCCATGCTTTATATGGTCTGATTACAACGTATGATGTACTTCGTACCTTGCACGATATGCAAGATGTATGATGGATGATGCCTGAGAACATGATGTAAGAGATGAGACAGTACAACGTTCTTCATTTATATATCACTTCAATATCTAAAAATCACTTTCCCCCAATAAAATGCAGGCCAAATTGTCAATAATTTACAGATGAGGAAACTGAAACTCAGAGTAATTGGCCCAGGATCACAGAGTCCATGAATGTCAGAGGAAGAATTTAAAATGAGGGCTTCTGCCCACATAACCAAGAGAACTTTTCATTATGCCACACTAACCTTCATTTGGCATTGCAAAGCCATTGAATACTTTGGGTTAGAGGGGTGTCTTCTGTAGGCTAAGGGGAGCTAGGTGACCCAGTGGATAGAGTACCAAGATTGGAATTAGGAAGACTCATCTTCATGAGTTCAAATCCAGCCTCAGACACTTATTAGCAGTATGACCCTAGACAATTCATTTAACCCTGTTTGCCTCAATTTTTCTCATCTGGAAAATGAACTGGAGAAGGAACCAGCAAATATCACCAGTATCATTGCCAAGAAAACCCCAAAATGGGATCGCGAAGAATTGGACATAACTGAACAACGACAACGGCATCTGTAGACTTCTGTTCTTTAGGCAAATTACTTTTTATGTATGAAATAAATGCATGAAAGACATATTGGAGAAGGTAGAAGCTGGAGCAAGGGAGACATAGTTGGTGGCTGTGGAATACGCCCTGGAGAGAAGTGATGATGGCTTCATCAGGTGGCAGCTATGTGCCAGGAGATAGAGGGAAGGATGCGAGATAAGTAACAGAGATGAAATCAAGCAGAGTGGGCACCTCATAAGGGGGTGACTCATGGGCTCAGCGTCGAGGGAATGGGTGGTCCCCATTTTTTACAGTCAGAAACTTTCACAGATTTCCAGTCAGAAAAGCTGTCTGGTTCACAAGGGGCCAGGCTCTGAGGAATGAGGCCCAGCACCTGGCAATGAGCAGCGAGAATTGCCAGTCGTCTGGGATGTGGCATGTTATTATTCATTTCCTTGGTCTTCTCATGACCTCTCTCAGTAGGATGGCCAAGGCAACACAGACCATCATGTCTTACCCATTGTCACAGGCTTGCACCCTCCTCTAATTATCAAAGGCTACATGTTCAAGACTAATTAGCATGGGCCACCTATTGACATGGGCCACCTACGGGTATAGTCAATCCCCAAATAGCCCTGATTCAGTAGCTCTCTTGTTTACATTCCCAGGCTAATCACATTTCCTGCAAAGTTCTCCAGGCTCCCTCCCAGCATTCTTTGTCTCTCCATACTCTCCATCTCAATCTGTCCTCACTGCATCCAAGAGGCCTCTGAGACTCTCTCAACTCACTCTGATGGAGCCCCAGAGAGCATCCTATTGAGGGTGTTCTGGGCCCAGTAGACGTAGATGGGCTCAGACACTGACGAATCAAGGCGTAGGAAAAGAACACTGAATCTGGAGTCAAAAGGCCTGGGCTCAAAACTGGGATCTACCATTTGCACCTTGGTGACTGATCAAGTCCCCTTTCCCTCTCAGTTATCTCCTTTCTAAAATGAGGGGGCTGGGCTGAATGAGCCCTAAGAACTCGGTATTTGTTGTTCAGTCATGTCTGACTCTTTACCATCACATTTTCGGGTTTTCTTGGCAAAGAGGTTTGCCATTTCCTTCCCCAGCTTATTTTACAGATGAGGAACTGGGAGACAAATGGGGTTAAGTGACCTACCCAAGGTCACACAGCTAGTACATGTTTGAACTTACAAAGATAAGTCTTCCTGATTCCAAGCCCACTGCTCTATCCACTGCTCCACCTAGCTGCTTCTACGTATAGCATGCTACAATCTCTTGAAATGGTACCGAAGTCAAGAAATGGACTCATGCTTTAGACTTTTTCAGTCATGTCTGACCCTTTGTGACCCCATTTGAGGTTTTCTTGGCAAAAATACTTGAGTGGTTTGCCATTTCCTTCTCCAACTCATTTTATATATGAGGAAACTGAAACAAGCAGGTTTAAGTGACTTGCCCAGGGTCACACAGCTAGCAAGTATCTGAAGCTGGATTTGAATCCAACTTAATTTGCCCTTGGCTCTAATGGACTTCTGCCTAGAAAGAGAAGCTGCATTCAAAATCCATTCCCTTTGTGTTAAATTCTCCAGCTTTGGAGACCTCCAAGGAGCAATAACTACCCAGACAGGCTGACCCACTAAAGACTGGGGCCAGGGTCATTAAGCCTGGGTCATTCAAAGGCCCAGTGAATCTGAGGCTACTGAGGGTACAATCCAACAGCACCTACAGGAGTGACAGGACTGGGTAAAATCAGTGGTCAGACTGTCATAGGAGGCCCTAGGAGTAATGGGTGAAGAAGCCAATTAGGCTTCTGAGGGGTAGATAGGTAAACATAAGGATACAGCACATACTTTGAAAGCATGGAGTCCATGTCAGTTTGGAGTTTCTGGGTGATTGTTTTCCCAATGTTTGCTTCAGTGAGACGCTTCCCAAGCTGAGCAAAGTGCAGCTCATATGCCCACCCCTACAGGGAGGGACTGAGCAATGGAACAGTGGTGGATATATATTGGAAAAGAGAGACATGGGAGATGTTGGTGAAGTGAATGGATACAGAGGAAGGAGGTTCTACTCTCTGCTGTTTTGGGAACCCTGAGGGAGGGTCCTCCACTCCTCTCATGCTTGCTTGAAGGCAGCAATATGAGATCAGAGAAAGAGTGGGAGCTGGGAAAAATAGGGAGCAGGGAGTCTCTGAGTTGCCCTCCCCCAATAAGCTATGGGGGAAAAAAAATCCAGAAATCATTGTGTTTACAAATGAAACTCACAGCACCTACCTGCCTAGAAAGGTCTGTAAGTGACAAATGTAATCCTCCCCTCCAGTAGTGTGTGAAGACAGAATGTATACATGGGGACTCATTCTCCTATGATTCTGGAGCTAAAAAAGAGATGGGGAGAGAGCAGGATCATTATATTCTGTCCCATTGGGGGCAGGAGGTGGCATAGGGAAAAAGGCAAGATACTGTGTGTCTTGGATATCAGAGGCTTCACTAGTTGAGGTAAAGTGCTCTTGTTGAGATGGTGTTGGAGTCGTTTCTTGACATGGCTGGAACTATGAAGGAGTGTGGAGTTTGCAATGGGATGAAGGCAATATCTAGCCTCTGGACAGTAAGAGAGAAAACAGATTTTCCCAAAGTCCTGATGATGTGGACTCCTTTTCCAGATGTATCCTCAACATGTGATATCATATGTTACAGACGACTTCTGCCTTGAATGACTCCACGGAATCATCACACTGCTCTGCTGTGCTTTCATGTGATTCATGTGTTTTCTGTGTGTTCCTCACGTGGCACCTCCTCTCTGTGTTGTCTGTTTTTTACTATACCCATAACGCACTCCCTCTTCACCTCCACCTCCTTTCGAGTATAGCCCAAGCACCACCGTTCCCATACGGCCTTTCTCAATCTCACCCCACCCTAACTACTTTGGACTTCGCTACCAAACCTGCTATTTATATTGGATTCCTGACCCCTATTCCCCAATAATGGGAAAAAGAACACAGACCTTAGAACAAATAGGCAGAGTTAAGCAATCCAAATTCCTATACGACTTCCCTCATTTCTTTAAAGAGGCATAATAGTATGGTGGGCAAGGCACTGGACTTTTAGTCAGGAAGATCTGTGTTCAAATCCTCCCTTGGACCCTTCCCAGTCACTCAAACTCTCTGTGTCTCACGTTGCTAATTTGTAAAACGAGGGGTTTGAACTCGCTCTCTCCAGGGTCCCTTCTGGCTCCAAATGAATGATCCTGTGAAATCCCACAACTCTATTACCGGCATGGAATGGATCAGCCCGACCCCAGCTCAGGGCCAGGATCTGCGAGCGCCTCACAGTGGGAGGGAGGCTTGCTGTCTTCTTCCTCCCCCAGTTCACCCAGCCCATCTCCCTGTTTGGGGTAAGACAGCTGCAGTCCTCTCTTGGAAGAGCACCAGGCAACAAACCACCGGGGCCCTCCTCAAACCACCTTGCATATTTCTAAGACTTTAAAGGGGTCGTTATCTTGGCTAATGCTAAAACATTTTCAAAGGGAAATAAATATTAAGATGCACTTTCCCATGGCCCCATGTTGGTAATTAGGGCCCATTTCTTTCTCTCTGGAGCTTCCTCGACTCCTGTTCCCTGCCTTTGTCTGATCACTCTTTTATCCTCCCCTAATTTCCCATGAACTTCATTTTCAAAGATAATAGGCAGACAGGCTTACATTTCCAAACCAGGGAGAAGGAAATGCTATCTCAGAACAGGACTTGGACGTGGGTCCAGACAGGAAGGCCTTCTAACACAAAGCAGGGCTGGCTTTTCATTTCATTTCTATGAAAAGTTCTGAGCTCCTCGATCAACTTTATTTCTCTTTTCACCGGCAGGAGCTACATAGGACCAAGTTATTTGCTATGCAGCATGCTGTTTGTCTTAATGACATAAACTTTCCTATAAACTGGGAGACCACAAGAGTGCAGAAGGACCCACTCATCATAAACTTGTGTGCCTTTATTTTTTTTAAACGCAAGTAGATGATCCCTCTGAAACGCTATTATCTGTGGGGTTGCTATCATTATCAGTCATCAGTTCCCTTATCACCTTTCAAATTGCCCATCTCTGGCGCAAGCTCCAGGCTTCATCTAGCCCTGCTTCACTCATTCCCCCCACCTTCACCTCCAACAGATGGGGCCAGCTGGGAGATCATAATTGTTTGCAGTATAGTCTGAAACCAGTCGGGGAAGGGACCGAGGCAAGGGTGACATTCTGCATCCACTTTCTACAGAAGAAAACAAAGCTTTCTCCTTGATTGCATGGTTATGAAAGGCATCGACACCTCGATCCTGTCTATTAGAGAGGAAAAGGGCATTCCTGGATTTGGGGATAGGGAAGCCACTAGGCTTCTGTGGAATGTCATTTCCAAGGGAAATTGCTTGGGGAGGGGGGGGGAGCAGGTCAATTGGTCAAGCAAATAAAAATGCTCAGTGTCAAACTAATAAAAATGTTGATTTGCCAGATGAACTAGCCCCTGACCTATTGCCATTCATTCATTTCTCAATTCATAGAAATAGTCATCCTGGCCTTCTCCGGATCCACTGAAACTTAATCCATAGGGGGCTTCTTATGAATGACGCACATGAGATGTACTGAGTATGAGGGTCAGAAGAGACACACAGATGCATCTAATTTTGTCTGAGGAGCAGAAGTCACATAGCTCACTCTGGAAGGTCTAACCTTACCCAGGACTTGTGTTGGTGGTTAAGCATTTACTGGGATTTAAGGTAGTGCAGTGGATAGACTGCAGCAAATAGATTGCTGAGCATGGAGTCAGGAAGCGAGTTCAAATCTGGCCTCAGACACTTAATAACTATGTGACCCTGGGCAAATCACTTAACCTGGTTTCCTCAGTTTCCTCATCTATAAAATGAGCTGAAGAGGGAAATGACAAACTACTCAAGTATCTTGGCCAAGAAAACCTCAAAGGGGGTGATGAAGAGTCAGACATGACTGAAACGAGTAAACAAAATCCTCTGGGTCTACGATTGTCTCCTATCCTGACGTATGATCATAATGAGGGGTCCAGGCCAAAGAAGTATTCATCCTTCTCCTCTACTGACTTCACTACACAGAACTAGGTCTAACATGCCCCACACCTTTCGGCTCTATTTATGCTTTGTCCTTCCTCATTAGAAAGGAAGCTCCTTGAGGGTTTTTTCTGCTTGCATTTGTATTTCCAACACTTCGCATAGAGTCTGGTACATAATAATGGCTTAGGAAATGATTATTGACTGATTGAGTACCCTAGGAGCCTCAGGATCCATTCTCCTCATTTTATAGATAAAAAACTTAGGCCCTGAGAGTTCAAGGGACTTTCCCACAGTCAAACCAGTAGTAAGCACTAGAGGCAAGATTTTAATTCAGATCTTCTTACTCCAGAGTCCTTTCCCCACTCTGCACTTACCTAGTGACTAAAACACCATCATAAGGGAGGTGGTGAGGTACAGGGCATAGACAACCCACTGTCAACTCAGGAGGCCCAAGTTGGAGCTCCCTCTCCCAGCTCTGATGTCTATTACGTGGATGACTTGGGCAAGAGACTGAATATATCAGATCCTCAATTCCTTCATTCATCAAGTAAGAAAAGAGCATTGTCATTATCTACATCACAAGTCTGTTATAGGAAAGTCATTTTGCAAATGTTGAAGTTATAGGGAAATGTGAGGGATTTTTGGTGGGAGGAATGGTGAAAGGAGGGAGTTCTTTCTAGATCTCAGACTACTCAGGCAAATCCACAACCACTACCTAGGAATCAAAGAAATAAAAAAAAAAATGTCCTTCTGTCCCCTGAGGCTAGTTCACAGGCTAACCATGAAGCACACAGCTTAGCCCACTGGGAAGATTTGCCAGAATCGCCACTCTACAAGATCATCTCAGTCAAGGCATGAGTTAACTAACAAAGCCCAGTCATGCAACTCTTCCTCATTGCAGGGAGAACCATCAGTGGTCCATTGGGCTAGCAGAAGGATGCCACCTCTGGCAATGTTGTAACTAACTTATGAGGGTCGTTAACATCCAAGGTCCCCAGTAAAATATGATCTTGGATGGGTTGTTTGACAATGGCAGCTGCTTGTGCCTAAACCAGTTCATGATGGGACCACCTCTACTACAAAGTAGTTCTCTCTGGCCTCCATGATTCTATGGGTCTTGTCTCTTCCTGTTAGAATAGAAGCTGTTTTCAGGCAGTGTGAGAAATGAAAGAGTTAAGTTTCCAAATAAGTAGATAAGAAATCTGCACAGACAGGCTAACTTCTCTGTCCGGGGGGAGTGATAACACAATTATAGGCACATGATGTATGTTAGGGGTGCAGCATATAAGGAAGATTGTAACCCAGAAGGATCAGGACCAATCCTGATCCAGAAGGGAGGAGTTAGGCAATTACTAACTATAAAGCTTGCCCTGGCTTCTTTTACCACGTGCATTTTCTCTCCTCCCAAGGAAGTGCACCCACTTCTCTCGAGAATCGAAATGGAGCACTTCAACTTCTTTAATAAAAAGTCTTTGAGACATCAGTCTTCGGAACTGAGTCTGGAGTCATCTTTACAACAGCAGGCACCTTCTTTCCTTTCATGCTGGTATCACTAGTTCTCAGTATAGTGCTCCATAAATGTTATTTTTTTTTTAATTCATTCAGTGTATTAGCCAGCATTTCAGCCTTTATCTCATATGAAACTTAGAAAAGCATTCCCTCTACATCCCATTGTGGGAATGCTCTGCCTGGACCTGGTTCTGTGCTCCCCCCTCTCTCCCTTTTCAGGGGAGTCCTGATTGTCAGAGTTCTCTTGTCTAGACTGCTGACCAAAAGATTTCCTTCACAATAAAGTACAGAGTCTGACTTTGATATTTGCATGTGTCCAGAATGGCAGAGGTGTGGGCAAACCTTGCATGCCTTCTCATTCTGTGGTGTTTATGCCCATGGTTTTGGGCAAATCTTTCCCCAAGGATCCATTCCATAGGTTGAGACCTTGCTCTTTGAATGTCCCGGGGGACCCTGAAGCTCTTGGGGTTTGTAATCATCAGCACCTCCAGTTACCAGTCACAAACTGGTTATCCTGTCTGTTCTCCCTACCCCACCCCCACAGACTAATGCCACCCCAGCTTTTGTTCCACTTTCTGAGCTAAGGTAAGATCTGTTCTGCCCGGGATTGCTATTCTAGGACGTGGGGGTCAGGATATCCTAGTGGGTTAGGAGCTTAATTTGTACACAGCAAGACAATTGTTCAAATTCCGCCTTTGATACCTGCAAGCTCCAGGGCCATGGGCAGGTCACTTCCTCTCAGTTTTCCCATCTGTAAAAAGGGAACAAGATTACTAAGAATTGCTGTGGATCCCAAATGAGATGACATTTGTACAATTTTGAAAGATTTAAGAACCCCAATAAACAGACTGATGACCCCAGAGGGAGCCTCCCCACCCTGCCCTGGCCTTGGCAGAGAGGTAGATGGCGCCAAGCACAGAATGACACACATCCTTTAAGACCTAGCCAAAGTGGGGGAGTCGTTGCACTTGGTTATGCATACTTTTAGAAAGGTTTTGATTTTCTTTCTTCACTCTTCAGTGGGGAATGGTGGGGGAAGGACAGAATAGATTTTTATTAATTAAAAAATGAGATGATGTTTGAAAAGCCATTTGCAAACTGTGAAGCGGTATAAATTGCTGCAATTGTCATTCTAGAGAACCAGAGGCTAAATGTGCATCTGCTAGAGTCTGCGGTAGAGAGGTCATCCTCTGGGCAGTGGGACTTGGAGCCCAAGCGGGAGCTTCTGCCGGCCCTGAGATTCTAGGATGCTAGGACTGGCACATCCGTCTGTACCTGGGACAGCAGGCAGACAAAGCACACCAGAGTTTAAGGCTTTTGAATCTTTAGAAATAAGTCCCTCATGAGTCACTGAACGGTGGTAGCTGGGAAGGAGATGAGTGAGTGGGATTGGCTTTAAGGAACTTGAAAGGAGGGGTGACTATTTAACATGAGTCAAATTTAAGTTATGCCCAACAGTAGCCTAAAGGAAATTGGAAATTCCCAGGAGCATGTTACAGAAAAGTCTCATCTGGGAAGCGATGGAGCCGACATTGATCGTGACATTTAAAAGAGACGGAACAAACCATGAAAGGGTAGCACTGGATGAAGGACCGCAGTCTGAGACCGCTGCCTGAGAGGAGTTGACCTGCCCTGAAGGTGCTGTGGCTTTACCTAGCTGGCATTGTCGTCTGTGGACTGAGAAGAGAAAACTGTGTGTGAGTTTGCATGAGAGAGTGAGAGTGAAAGTGTGATAGGGTGAGAAAGCAGGCGAGAGAGAAAGTATGTGGGAGAGAAAGTACGTGAGAGAGAAAGTGTGCAAGAGAGAAACAGTGCGAGAGAAAAAGTGTTCAAGAAAGTGTACAAGAAAGACAGACAGAGACAGACAATGTTGTGTGAGTGTGTATATGTCAGATTGGAGGAAGAGGAGGTGTGAAATGACACATTCTAATGGATAAAGCTCATCATTGGAGAGACAAACCTTCCACGTTCATCACTGACTGCGTTCCACAGCAAATTCAATGTCCTGAGCACTTTTCCAACACCTGCTCTACTCAGGGGACAAAATGAGCAGTTTGAAACAGACTGTTTCCTCAGAAGGCTGGGGTCTGTATGTGTGTGTGCCGGGGTTAGGGAGGGTGTAGTCTAGTGGAAAGAACGCCGAATCAAGAGTCAGAAGACCTAAATTAAAATCCTTTTTTCTGGTGTTTACTACCTAATGATCCTAGGCAAGTCATTCTATCCACCAGGTAGTACTAGGTGAGGCAGCTCAGTGGCGGGTACTGAATGATTACAGCTCTAGGCCTATAGTCAGGAAGAGTCGGTTTCAAATCCTGGGCCAGACACAAACAGCTTAATAGCTGTTTGACTCTGAGTGTGACATTTGACCTCTGCCCCAGTTTCCTCATCTGTAAAATGGGGCTGATAATTACACCCTCCTAATGAAGTTGTGATATCAAATACAAGTAAAGTGCTGTATAAATGTGAGCCATTTTGATTAATACTGTGCCTCAGTTTCCTCATCTGTAAAATGAGGGGGTAAGAGTAGATGACTTCTATGATCCCTTTCAGCTTTGGGCCTTCTCTCTCTCCTTTCTACCATCCAGAACCAAGATGTGGGTGAAGCATCGGCCATCTGGAGAACCTGGGTGGAGTTTGAGGTTTCCCTATGACCATAAAGGCCCTAGGGAGCACACAGCACATGCACACCCTGACCAAGCTTTGATGTTTTATTTTTCTCCTTTACTTGGTATCCAGGATAGCTGGGTGTCCTCTGCCTCTCATTCACTCTATGGTCATTTGTAACTCAAGATGTTCACTAGATCACAGAAGGTCAGAGTCAGAAGTGGTCCAGGAACATAGATCATAGGACATTAGAGCCAGGAAGGGACCTAAAACATAGAACCATCACAGCCAGGAGGGGTCCAAGAACGTGCGATGGCAGAGGAGGGCGGAATCTCAGAACATCCTCCATGACAGATCAGAACGAGAAGGAATCTCAGAGACTAATACAGCACGCCTCCCTTTCCCAGAGGAGGAAACGTGCCCGAGGTTCACGTGGGAAATGATGGAAGAGCCGGCCCTGGATCCAAGTCTCTTAACTCCCAGGCCAGTGCCATGCTCTACTGCCTCCTTCTGAGAAGGTTGTTTTCTTACCAAGCTTTGCCCTCCAGTGTTTGGGGGCCACATTTCTAAATAGCCAATGATGACTCCCAAAGAGTAGTACAAAATACCCTGGGAAAACACGTCCAGAGAAGGATGCAAAATCTTCTGTGCTTCTCCAAGAGGGCTTCATGCATGAGAATGCTTTTCTCCTCAACTAGTATTGGACAACAAATCACATTGCAGTTTACTTGAGTAGCATTTAGCAGATTTACACAGCAACTTCTATGTGCTCTGTGTTCCTTAAAAGCAAAATCTATTTGAACGTCCAACAGATTGCAGCTTTATTCTTTGCAAAGATCCCTAAAATGTGCCCAGAGGATGATTTCTCAGCCCTAAGAAAGTTCCTTCCTGGAGCTCATGAGGTTTCTGTTCACATTAAATATTTAGGTCCCCCATTTAGAGGGATGCAATTTGTCCAGTAAATTGTCCTTCGGCCTGGTCTTACAAAGATGGTTATCAGTAATCTGGGAGGAAACAAAATGGGCCAGAGGTCCTCTGACACCAAGACTTTTTACGCAGATTTAAATGGAATGAATTTCAAACTGGACCAAGTCTCTAATAGGAGGAAGAGAAGCCAGCCAAAGAATCAGCACCTAGCACAAAGAAGAAACATGTCTGTCTAAGCAGAGTCCTGGCCTGGGAGACGTGGAGGGGATCTCAGAGGCTACAAAGTCCACCACTCATTCTACAGATGAGGAAACTGAGTCATTTCATGACAGTGAAGTGACTAGCCCCAGGATTCTGAATGTATATTTGGATCCTAGTTTTTTGACTCTGGCGATATTCCCCGTATATATCATGCTGGCTCTATGTGCTGGTGCCCGCAAACATCAGAGGATAAATACTCACGTGCCCTGGCATTCAGTCCTCCAAAGCTCTTTTCCCACTACTACCTTAGAGGACGACCTAATCTAGTCTCACTGTCCCTCAACTATCTTGGCTGAAATGGCACAAGTGCACACAGTGATTTAGCACAGGACTTAGAGTCAGGAAGACCTGAGCTGGAATCCTGCCTCAGATACTCCCTAGCTAGGTGACCTTGGACAAGTCACTGAATTTCTCTGTTTCTGTTTTCTCATCTGAAAATGGAAATAATAATAGCACCTACTTCACAGGGTTGTTGGAAGGATCATTAGTTCACATTTAAAGTGCTTTGCAAACCTTGAAGCGCTAACATGAATGCTGCTATTATTGTTTCATTATTATCACAGCGGCAGCAGCGTCCTATGAGATTCCCATCACCATCGTGGACAAGACAGAATGAGCAGGAAGCCTGAAGCCCAGGCAGGTTCTGGAGCCCCAGGGGGTGAGAATACAACCGCATTTCAGTACAGTGTGTCTACCACCATTTCTAGGGTCCTGCTAACATAGCATAATTTCTGCAAAGGGCCTTGGGTCAAAATAGGAAAGGGACATTTTCATGATAAGCCAGTCAGAAGTAGCTTAGCATGATAGATAAAGAGCCAGGCTCTGAGTCAGGACGACCTGGGTTCCAGTCCCATCTCTGACACATACTAGCTGTTGACCCTGGATAAACTGTCCAACTCCTCTGTGACTCTGACTCCTCATTGCCAACGAAGGGCTAAGTTTCACTGGCAGACCATTTTCTCACTGGGAATTCCCTAAAATGATGATAGAATAGTCCTGAATAAGTATGTGTATATGTGTGCACATGCATATATATGTATCTATCTGTGTGTGTACTGTTATATGAATGTAAACCGATCAAACCCACTTGGTTAATGGTGATTTGTTGAAATGGAACCCCCGGCAGAATTCACAAGAGCCCTAGAATGTGTGAGCCACAGCAAAGGAAGCATGGACATCGTGAGGAAGGCAGCCGCTAAGCGAGGAGGCAGAGAGTGTCTGGGAGGAGAGAGCAAAAGTGTTGCTTACACCCTCATCCAAGGCTGTGAGTCATGGGAGTTAAATCATTATTAAATGCATCCAGAGGCCAGGGCTGGAGTGAAGCATAAGAGAAAAACCTCAGAAAATGTCCATGCACTTCAAAAGAGGCCCCAGAAACCTCCACTGCATTTGTTAGAGGGTGCTCAACTGCCCTGGCACAGAAGGAGTCAGCCGGTGGGGCCTAGAAGGATGTTGAAGAGCCTCTTCCTTAGGGGTTGGGGAGGACACACATAGGATTCTCTGCTCCCCACTGAGTGTGTTTGGAGACCGACCTTCTGAAGGAATCCCAAAGTCTCTGACCTGCAAGAGAGTGCAGGAGCCATGAATCCCAGGCAAGGATAGCTTCACTTGTACTTAGTCAAGAATTCACATATCCATGGCAGCTCTGACAAGGGATCACATTCTTCTGCTGGATGTCCCCTGAGCAAGTCCGCTCTATTTTCAGAGTGGGGTGGAATCTATGGCTCTATGTCATCCCTAGAATAGCTCCCCAAGGAGAAAAGTGATGGCCCCAACTGAAAAGGGACTCTGGGTCAAGCAAGCAAGCAGAGACAGTGTACTGGTCACTCTGGTCTTGATGACTTCTCAGATTCCTTCTAGCCCCATGATCCTGTGGGATGCAGATTCCCTACCTTGTAACAATGCTATGTGACTAAGAGCAGAAGGAAAAGACAAGCTCAGAATTAGAAATACATCTATATGACCTTCCTTTGCTCAGCAAACATTTACTGAGTACCTGCCCAGAGCCACGTGTGGAATAGCTCACAAAAAGCCTTAACGATCTGAGGCTGAATTAAGAGACATTTAAGAGACAGACAAAGGCAGACTCTCTATCCTCCAGCCTGACCACAACACATCTGGAAGGTCAGGATCACTCCTGGGTCCCACATTTTAGGAAGCTGGAATGAGTTTAGAAGAGGATTATCACAATAGCGATAGGGGTGAAGACCACACCTCCCAGTCCAATAAGTATTTTTTTTTGAGTACCTTCTATGTGCAAGGCACTGCACCAGACATTGGGGGTGAATTTGAAATAGGAGCAACAGACTGTGCAAAGAAATCAAGATAGGAAATAGAATGCCAAGTTCAGGCAACCGCCAGGCAGCCAGTTTGACTGGAAGACCACATCAAAGAAGGCTAGGAATGTGTGGTTGACCTGGAACACTGAACTGAGGACAGAGAATGATGGACTTCAAACAGATGTGCCAAGAGTTGCAGAGGCACATACAACTGATTTGGGGTGATTGTGCCAGTTAAGGGAAGCTGATGATGAATGCTGGTATCAAGGTGAAGATGGTGACAGACGGCAATGATGGTGGTGAAGAGAAGGTGGCAAAGCTGCTTAGGGGAAGATCAATCGACCCTTTCAGTTGTGTGTGGACTGATCATCAGCACATCAGTTCAAAGAGATAAATTAAGCAGAATTCAGCTTCCCAAGTTCCAGAAAGAGGAGCTATGGTTATATGACAGTTACCTCCCCAAAAACATATACTGATGTGCCTTAAGAATGTAATGGAA
This sequence comes from Vombatus ursinus, assembly GCF_900497805.2. NCBI lineage: Eukaryota > Metazoa > Chordata > Mammalia > Diprotodontia > Vombatidae > Vombatus > Vombatus ursinus. The sequence continues at coordinate 4,193,906 of NW_020950172.1, read as the reverse complement.
TACTATTGTGCTATAGGAAATGATGAGCAGGCAGGTTGCAGAAAAACCCGCAAAGACTTGTATGGTCTGATGCTGAGTGAAGTGAGCAGAACCAGGAGAACGTTGTACACAGTAACAGCCACATTGTGCGATGACTAATATTGATAGACTTAACCCTTCTCAGCAATACAAGGATCTAAGACATCTCCAAAGGCCTCATGATGGAAAATGCCGTCCACATCCAGAGAAAGAACTATGGAGTTTGAATGCAAATCAAAGCATACTATTTGCCATTTTTTTCTTCTATTTTATTTTGTTTCCTCTTTCTGGTGGTTCCTCCTATTGGTTCTAATTCTTACCTACAACATCACTAATGTGAAAATATGTTTAATTGGAATATTTATGTATAGCCTGATATGCCTTAATAGAATATAAATTCAGTACAAACCAACAGTATGCTATGGTACCCCCAAATGCTAGTATGATCTTTGACTGCATTAAGAGAGAACACTTAAATGATGAGTCCAACAGAATGTCTTTTACCCTATTGTCCAGATACTAGTGTGTCCCCACAAAAAGCTACATTTTACTTATGTTGTGCATCTGTTGTATGTCTTTATTGTCTAAAAGTTCTCTTCCCTGATAGAATGTAAGCTTCATAAGGGCAAGGATGGTTTCATTTGGGGGTTTGCTTTCCTAGCTCCTGGCACAAGGGGGCTTCACAAATGTTCAATGATTGATTGACTGAAGTACCCAGGAATAAGGAGGTGATAGTAGACATGTCCTATGCTGCTGTTTCCAGATCACATCTCTTCCATACATTATGTTCAGTTCTGGATTTAACAGACTTTGATAAGCTGGAAAGTGCAGAGAGGAGGGTGACCAGGAGGCTGAGGAGCCTTGAGTCACATGAAGACCAAGTGAGGGAACTGGGGATATTCCAATAACCAATGCCCTTCCTTTACAGGGGAAGAAATAGAGGTCAGACAGGAAGAAAGGCCTTTTCCATGTTCCCTCAGTGTTCAAGCCAGAGTTCAGATTGCAAGCATCCCACTCCCAATCCATTGCTCTCTAAGGGTCTATTTCAGCTACGTTCACCATTTTTAGTCAGGCGACTTTGGGCAAAACTCTTTGACCTCCTGAGTCTAAGTTTCTTAATTTAGGGAATTAGAATGATGAGTTAGAGAATGGCTAATATTCCTGTTAGCTTTCTGCCTCTCTTTGCCTTTTCCTCAAAGGTGAAGAATAAATGTTTCAAATTTCTTTGACACGTCCCATTTCCTGTGTGTGATTCTTTTTTCCTAATGCTATGCATTTCACTGCCTCTGAAACATCTAGATTACAACCTAACTACCCTTGGCCCACTTCTCTATGGCAGTGTATTCGGGACTCATGGCCAAACTGGATGTGTTATAAAAGATGGGATCCAAGAGATCCTGCTATCCAACCTTCTCTTCTTATCAATGAGGACGCCAAGACATAGAGAAGGGAATGGAGCTGTCCAAATTGACAGGACAGTGAGTGAGTTGCACCTAGGACTTGGAACAAGCTTGATCTCCAAACTGAAACACTGAAGCCAATTTTGATTTCTCTTGTGTCCTTAAAGAAATTCAATCTCAGGCTCCTCCGAGGACTAATTCTTGGAAGTGAAGAAGCCTGATCAGCATCCAGTGATACAGCTGTTGTTAACCAGATTCTCGAATCTGTTTACCTACAGCGTTAATCATTTCCTGCTAGATGCCCAGTGGACCCAAAGCCCCACTCCAGTTTGGAAATCTGAGAAGTAGAGAGTTCAGCTTCAGAAAAGTAAGTTATTCTACTGCCTGGAAATGGTGTAGGGCTTTGTGTTGCTCTATTGTGTCTGGTTATGTGGTAAGTTTGGGGCTATTTTTTTTTCTCCTATGGTTATTCTGTCAACAAATGGTACAATTTGAAATACATAAAGCCTGCTGTTCTGTGCCTGTTTATATGGGCTCCCACGGTGCTCGCTCACGCTGATGCTCGCATTTTAAAGGTAGGCAGGCTGCAGCAATAAAGCAGCAGGGAGTGCTTGTAAAGTGGTGTGAATGTCCTTGTAGAAACACGGTAGATGGTGAGGATTTCAAAGAATTCATTACTATTGATGCCCACTGAAAAATGCTATTCAAACACAAGCAAACATATTATCCCGGGAAGGTGTTTGTGACAAGGGAATTGGGGAGAGGGGTATTAGGCTTCATCTGGATGTGTGTTTTGGAAAACCTTCATGATTGAAAAGATCTTTTTTTTTTTTAAATCATGGGTGCAATTCAGCAAACTGGTATGAAATCCCTACTGTGTGCAAGGATTTGTACTTAGTATTGATGATACAGTATTGGGCATGGCACAGGCCCTACTCTCAAGGAATGTATAGTCTGATAAAGTGATACAACAGACAAATAGCCATGTTATGGACCTGGGATTGGGACATAAAAAGAAATGGTCCAGGAAAAAGGTCCAGGGAGAAATTGAGGCAGATGAGATTGCATTCAGCTCTTTGTTCAAGAAGGACTTCATAGAGGGAACAGCAAGGGCTTAAGCCACAAAGGAAAGGGAGGATGAACATAGAGTCTCCTCTGTGCATGGAGGGTGGCATACGCAAAGGTGCCAAACAAGAAGATTGTTCTGCCATCAGGAGTCCAGGCTGGCCAAAGCACCGCACATGAGAAGTGCAAACACGGGGGTACAATTGCAAAGGCAAATTGGAAACCAAATCATGGTGGACCTTGAAAGTCACGGTCAGGTCTAGATTGCCTTGGGTAAATAATGGAGACCAAAGCAGCTTTCTCTACAGAAGAGTGCCACAGAATTACAGAATGCCCGAGTGGGAAGGGTCTGTCGAAAACAACCAGCTCTCATCTTCTAAAGGAGGAAACTCAGCAGAGCCCAGCCACAGGGAGAAGCAATAGGACATGGTATAGTAGATAGGGCACTGGGCATAGGTCACCAGGAAACCCTCCATTCTAATGTCACCTTGGGTATTTCTTGCCTGTGAGACCCTAGGGAAATCACTCTGAGCCTTAGTTTCCAGATCTGTACAGTGAGGAGGTCACCCTCAATGGCCTCAAGGTCACTTCCAGCTCTAAATGTCTGATCTTAGTGAGGTGTTCTTCCTAGCTGGGTGGAAAGTGGACTGAGGAAGGAACAGATCAGAGGTACTGAGGTGAGTGATATGCTTACTAATGATACTGGTGGTGTCGGCGAACCAGTCAAACGGTTGCTGTTATGGATCAACGAAGGCCAGAGCAAAGCTCTTATAAGAGGCCGCAGGGCAGGTGGAAAGAGCAGTGACCTAGGAGTAAGGAGCCTCGGGGCTGAATCCTGGCTCTGCCACTGAGGAGGAAGTGAATCGGGGACGACCTCTTCTTCTTGTCTCATCTGTTTTCTCATCTGCAAAAATCTCAATTCCAGCCAAGATTTCTTCCAGCTCTAAATGCGGTGATTCCAGTTCCGTTTTCTCCCTGATGTGGGAAGATCCTTTTCCATTTACGTGAGCCTCAACTTCTCCAACCATAACATGTGGACAATACTTACTTGGGGGTGAGGGTCATAGGTCTAGAGCTGGAAGGACCTAAGAGACCATTGGATCCTAGCTTCTCGTTTTACAGATGAGGAAACTGAGGCCCAGGGAAGAGAAATTACTTTTCCAAGGTCAAACATCCAAGCTGGGATTCAAACCTAAGCCCACGGACTGAAAGTCATTTCTGTCTCCATTCTACTACACTGACTTCCATGTCACGTCCCTTATATAGTCCTTGTTAGGATCAAACGAGATAACCTCTGCATGGAACTTTGTGCTCAGCCAACAGTAATGTTTGCGTTTTTATCACCACCGTCATCATAGTTGCCATTTACATGACATTTTAACATTTACAAAGCACTTTACCTATTTCCAATAACCCTATGTGGTAGGTGCTATGTTGTCCCCATTTTAAGATGAGTAAACTGAGGCTCAGAAAGTTTAGATGTTCTTGTCAAGGGCCAAGCTAAGACATTCTGACATAGTGTATTGAGTACTGGGAAACCAGGTTTCAAAATCTACCTACAGAACCTATTAGCTATGTGATCTTGAGCCAGTCATTTGACTTCCATGTGCCTCAAGAAAATCCACAGATTTTTTTTTCAATAATTTGTTGGAGGGACTTCCCAGGCAGGGAGTGGCACCCTAACTGATGAGCATTAATGAATTACTGGAACCCAGAGACTCAGAGAGTAGAAGTGACTGATGCGTTGACACACAGCTGGCTAATGAAAAAAGAGGAGAAGAAGAAGGAGATGCTGATTGGCCCATGAGGCAAGAAGCAAGCATGTGACTGACCAGAGCAAGACCTGGATCCAATCACATTGGTCCTTTCCCATGGACAAGAACGAACATTCACTCAGTTTGTTTAGAGAGTGAGCTTTCCTCACTCCAGTATTAGTTGCTGGGAACTGGGTACATCACTCCCCTGAGAAGAACATCACATTTAGGGACAGGGTCTCCTTAGAAAGACATTGATAGGGGGCAGCTAGGTGGCACAGTGGATAGAGCACCAGCGCTGAAGTCAGGAGGACTTAAGTTCAAATCCAGCCTCAGACCAAACACTTGACACTTACTAGCTGTGTGATCCTGGGCAAGTCACTTAACTCCAATTGCCTAAAAATTAAAAAATAAAAAATAAAAAAAGAAAGACATTGATACAGGAATTTTTGCCAAAGCGTGCTTTTGCAAAGGCTTTAGAGGAAAAGCAGAGGGAAAGAAATTCACTGAAAGTACAGTCATCAAGGTAAAAAATGGCCAGGAGGAAGAACTAGTTAGTGATGAATCAACTGATGTTAAAATAGCAAGATATAGCATGAACAATGTGAATACCCAGGTAGCAGCTCTTTGGACTGGGTTCTGTCTCCCACAATATTAATTATGTCATTAACTGTACCATCCATTTCCATCTCCCATGAGCATTTTATGTACACATATTAATTCTGCTCATTTCTGAGACCTGCCTCTAGGCTCACCACTTGCAGCATGTCCATTACTTATATTGCCAAAAAAAGGGACACAAATCCATCTAAAATAAACTTGACAAAGATGTCCTAAAGTCACCCAAATAGACATTAGCTTAAAGTGAATTCCAATAGATGAATAGGCCCCCTAAAAACCATCTTGCAGGGGCAGCTAGGTGGTGCAGTAGATAGAGCACCGGCCCTGGAGTCAGGAGGACCTGAGTTCAAATCTGGCCTCAGACACTTGACACTTGCTAGCTGTGTGACCCTGGGCAAGTCACTCAACCCCAACTGCCTAAGCAAAATCAAAAACAAACAACAAAAAACAAAATGAAACATCTTGCCTCCAAGTTCTTGTAGGCAACATCTTACAGTAGAAATGACAGTGGGCCAGAAGACAGTAGACTTGGGTTCTAATCTCGGCTCTGTGACCTTGGACAAACCATCCTCCTTGGCAGGATCTCTTTCTCTGGGCCAGAAAACAAAAACCGTAATAGGTCAGAGGTGAATCATAAATCTTTAGAGCCCAAAGGAAGTACAGAGCTTATCTAGTCCAGCATTTTATTTTTCAGATGGAGAACCTGATGCCCAGAGAGGGCAAGCAATTTGCCCAAGGTCATCCAGCTAAGTCATCCTAGCCAGTACTAATACTGGCTTCCAATCCAGTGCTCTTACTAATACTCTGTTTAGGAGAGACACCCTAAGGTTCTTTCTAGGTTCAGCTCCTGAAGATGACCGTTGTTGATCACCATAGGTGTTCATTACCAGCCCTCCATTCCACACATGCACACACATTCTTGCTCCCACACAGACTCACTCAGACACGTGTATGTGTGTGTGTGCCCATGTGTACACAATGAAAGAAATAATAGAATTTGGGGTGAAAGGATCTAAGTTAAAGCTTCAACTCTGCTGCTTACTGGGTGAAATTGATGTCTTTGGGTCCATGTTTCCTCATTTGGACAAAGAAGGGATTGGTCTAGTTCTATAATCCTTTGATGGTGTGATATTATTTTCCATTTACTTATATGTGCTCATTTTATCCACCCCGCTTTCGCCCCCTCACCTGAACCCATTTGTGGAATGCAGGCTTCTCAAGGGCAGAATCCAAGTTCTTTTCCCTTTTGTTTAATTGTACCTTTACATCCCCAACACCTAGTATGGTGTATGGCACAGAGTAAATGCTCCCTCAATGCATATATACATATATGAATGAATGAATGAGTGAAGGAGGCTTGGAAGGAAAGAATCAAGATAGAAAGAAGTCAGTTTTTTTTCAAAGTTTATAGCTTTTAATAAGTAAAATCTTTTGTTAGTAGAATTTTACTCACTAGTAAGAATTTGCCACAAGCTAGCAGACACATTTCTGCAGTGACTTATAGGGTTAAGAAAAATATTCAGAGAGACACAGAGACAGATATGATTCTGCAGTAGTTTATAGGGTTAAGTAAAATGTAAAATTAGATATCAGAAAACCCTGAAAATCTACCAAGCATTGGGGCATCTTTCCCCGAGATGCTTGTTTGTTTTCCTTGGAGGAAAGTTGCCCATATGTCCCCATACGTGACTCCCAAGGCTCCTTTCCAGTCCCACACTTGGCTCAGACAAGGCCCATGGGAGGATTTGATGAAAGCTGACACTGAAATGTCCTTTGAGATTTAGCTCTGATGGCAACACCCTGTCTCACTTTAATCTAGACTTGTCTATGAGTCATCAAGAATGTGAATCTATCCCTGAGAAAGGGCTAAGTTTTTCTTATTAAAATGTTTTTCTTTCCTCCTTCCCCCTCCCCCACCCCGAAAATGAAGGATTAAAATTCTAATGGCCTAGAATTTGAGGGGGAAAAAAACGTGGCCTGAAAGGAGAAAATAACATCTCACAATTCCATTCCTGTGCCAAAAACTGTAACATTAATATGAGGTGATACAAATTGAATTTATTCTCATTCTCATTACAACTATAGGGTTACAACTTACTGTTCCTCCAGGCAGCACATCGTAGGGAGAAAAGCCATCAGAATACAAAACCCAGCATTTTATTTTTTTTCCACTGAAGCATCCATTTGCAAGTGTTGCAGAAAAATAGCAGGGGTGGAGGGTGGGGTGGGGCAAGTCCAGAAGTGAAACAAAATTAGTGTGGAATAGGAAACAGCATCCCAAACAGGGCTTTGAAGGATGACATCAAGAGGAAGAGAGAGCTTTTTTCCAATAGGCATCTTAAAGGGAAGTCTTGTTGGATAAAAATTATGTCAAATTCACTAAACAGATTCAACATGTCCTAAATGCCCAGTGCAGAGGGATAGCACTTTCACATCTGTAGCAGGGAATATTTCCAAATTCAATTGCTCTTTACAGACTAATCATTTGCTAAAGAGAATAAAAGTAATCTTAAAAAATGTAAAATCTAATCATTAAAAAGAATTTCATTAATATTCATGACTTTATGCAAGTCACATACGTATTTATGAGGACCTGGATAGCCAATGTGTTTGGACCCAGATCTCTAGGCAATCATGTGCTTGCTTATTGCATCGCCAGTCATTATCTTCTTCCTCTCAAGGCCTCAGTTTCCTTATTTGTAAAATGAGAGACTGGGACTAGATAGTCTCATGGTCCCTTTCAGCACTAGGCTTGTAGTTGAAAGACTCTTTAAGATGGAGTAATCATGTCTACACAGTTTTTTAAGAGATCCTCAGGTCTTAGTAAACCACAAGATTATCCTTCTACAACATGGTACCTGGTTATTGTTTGTCCCTAGTTCTCAAAGAGGACCAACGGCATCAGGAAGGAGATGTTTTGACTTGCTCAGGAATTGAATTTAGGTGAGGCAGGGCTGTGCAGAGTCATTAGCCTCATTCTCTCCTCCACAGTCATTGGAGTTCAGTGGCAAGGCATAGGTCAAGACAAGTGGCAATGGGACAGATGCAGTGGGAGACCTTGGCCTTTTTCAGCTAAGCTCTTTGCCAGGCAGGTCTCAGTTTGTCTGAGACAATGCCTGTTTAGTAACTAAAGTCTAAGAACCAAAGTAAAAGATGGCCTACTTTGCCTTCACAAAAGAATCAATCTGGGAGGAGAAGACCTCAGGAGTAAAACTCACACTTACTTGCTACAATGAGCCTACAGACAGATCCCTTACCAAAGAAATGCTTTTAAATGTAAAAACGATAAAATAAAATACAGAAAATTACAAAGAAAATTCATTTGTAAGACTCTGAAAGATAGTCCACAGTAAAGATAAAGTTTTCTGGTTATGAGGCTACTAAAATACTCTAGGTGGTGATGATGAAGATGTCAACTAGAGTGTGGGCAACTGGAAGACATCAATACCCCCCTTTGTTGGTGAGGCAATCCAGGTTAAGTGACTTGCTTAGGGTCACACAGCTAGTAAGTGTCAAATGTCTGAGGTCAGATTTGAACTCGGGTCCTGACTCCAGGGCCAGTACTCTATCGTTTGTACCACATAGCTGCTCCCACCCCTTTTCTAAAGAACCGACACAGGGACCACATTATTTTACTATGTCTAATAATGATGATTTTCTAGAAAAAATTATTTTAATTCCTTCAGATCACAAGGAAGATGCCATGCTGCCTCTACTATGTACCCCTCCCTCCACCACACATCGCTCTGAGATAATCATCTACCTATGCATAATTCAGGGGAAAGTAGCATTGGATTTATCACCCAGAATACATGCACAGAATACATGCACAAAATGAAATTTGTGCCTGAGAGAGCTGAGTGGTAAAACTGACAGACTGAGGTCTGAGACAAAGCATGCTCTACCCCCTTGGTTTTCGCTGGGTAACATTATTACTAGACTGGGAGACGATGGATCACAGGTTCCATACCTTTTGAAACCCAGCCCTAAAAGAGGAAAGTTAGTGAGCCTGGCACTTAACTCGTAGCAGGACATCATCCTCTTCCAAGGAGGCGCTTGATCTGTGTGGTGTCTGCTTTGGGGCTGGTGGGTTTTTGTGTGTTATTTGTATCTTGTTTTTAAAAAGTGAAGGCTAGGTTTGCCCTCAGGATGTTGAAAAACTTCTCAGGTTTTAGAGAGATGAAAAGAGAGTAACTTCAACCATTTATATGAAAATGATCTGACTAAGCACATCTTTCTTCTTTCTTATTCTCCTGGGGAACAAGGGAAATCTTACAATCAGGCTAATAAAACAGTTTACAAGGGAATTTGACACTTTCTGCCTTTAACCCTTCAGGATAACGATTTATGTTTAAGACAGATGCCTCTTTGGGAAAAAGCAGAGGTGGACAAGTCCAGGGCTCCAAGATCAATAAGACCCTGGGGAATTTGAGTGTGGCATGAGGCAGTAGCCATGAACATCACGGGAATTTGTCCAAGCTTCACCAACTCCTATCCTCACTCCCCCAGTGGGATATTGTTCAATGCGCGAAAGGGTGGAGAGTCAAAGACAATCTTTTCAGACCCTGCTCATTCATTCATTCATATCTCTCTGCTTGGCAACCAATTTCCCAGGTGGGCTCTGGAGGGTCTCCAGCTGGTTTTAAAAAAAGACATCCATTTTCAGGGTTACCTGCTCCAACAGAGGCTGGCCTATTCTCTGTGCTGAGAAAGCAGTCACATTTCAGGGCTGTGGGATGAGACTGCTCCTATAAATGGCTACTGAGCAGGGATCGATTCTAACCCCCTGACTTTCATGCTAGAGAAGATGTTAAATATTCGTTTAGTGGTGAGTGAGGGGTATCTGCAGCTCTATGAACATAATCACTCCTGGGAAAATGGAATGGAGTTAGCAGGGAGTGATGGGTATTTGAAGGACACTCCAAGCTGACCCTGGGGACTAACTTTTTTTTTTCTCCTGTAAACAGCATTTGATTTTGAACTGGAAGCAAGCAAAACCCTGCGCAAATCATTCACCTGCAGAGGGGAAGCAAACAAGAGGCTTAGCAACAGGGAGGACGTCCTGGGTATGAGGAACGGAGACTTTGTCCAGAATTACCAATTTCTCTCAAGGACACCCAGCTTTACAATCTGAGATCTTGGACTCCTCATGCCTCACCTCACACATCCACCCAGTTACTCAGACTCACCAGTTCTACATCTATAGCATCTCTTGCATCTATCCCCTTCTCTTCACTCATCTAGCTCCACCTTAGTTCAGGCTCTTATCATCTCTTAAACAGATAATCGCAGCAGCCTCCTCATTGGTCTCGCTTACTCAAATCTTCCCCTTTGCCAATCCATCCTCTAGACCGACACCAGATTGATATTCTTCTTTCTTACTTTTTGAAAATATTTATTTTTAATAGTCTTTTCTTTTTAAATTTTGAGTTCCAAATTCTCTCCCTCTTACCTCTCCACCACCCACTGAGAAGGCAAGCACTATATCTATTACACATGTGAAATCATGCAAAATATCCAAATTGATATTCTTAAAAAACACGTTTGCACATTTATTCTATTGTGGACTATTTTTTTTTTGGTGTTAGCAATAGTTTGCCATTACCACATGAGTGAGGGTGTGTATATACACAGATATATGCGTGTATATATATATATATAT
>NW_020950172.1:4126675-4183376 GCF_900497805.2 Vombatus ursinus | reverse complement strand
TATGTGTGTGTGTATGTGTGTATATACATATCTGTGTATATATATATATGGATATATGTGTATGTGTATGTGTGTATATACATATCTGTGTATATATATATATATATGTATATAATTTTGACTGTGAATATTACCTCCCCTCACTACTTCTGCAGACATCAAGCCCCACTTTGCAGAAGATAAGCTAGAACCAGAGGAATTTATCTACCAAACAGAGATCTGCTACTTTCTCTTAGAAGCTACAAGGAATTACTGACACTTCTTCAGAAGGAAAATCTCATGCTCAGACACCCTCGTACCTCTCATGCACCGAGGCAGGACGGGGCTTCGGTGGATAGAAAACAGGATTTGGAGTCGGGAAGATCAGAGTTGAAATTCTGCCTCTGACATTTCATAGTGTCAGAGGCTTGGATGCCAGTTGTTTACAAGCCTCAAAGCCGTTTCCTAACATGAGAGATGATTATTATTACGGTTTATTTAAGCTGGGACATGACCCAGATCCCAGCCCTCACGACGTGTAAAATGACTTCATTGCCTGTCTCGTCATTTCACTAAGTGCACCACATTTCACAAGGGAAATTGACAAACTGGAGCATGTCCAGAAGAGGGAAAAACAGGATGAGAAGAAGCTGGCTATGGCCAGGGGCTGAGCCTGGAGAATTCGTAGAGTGTTGAGACCACTCCATACAAGCATTTGGAAATGGTATTCAACTGCTTCTTGTGGCCCCAAAGGGCTGAACTAGAAACAGGGTGAAGGGAGAGATGCCCTGAGGCGGACCTACACCAATATTGGGAAATAACCTCTAACAGAGAAATCTAAAAGGGAGTCAGCTGCTTCAGGAGCTAGTGGGTTTCTCTCTCACTAAAGCTGAATAAGGGGAGGCTTATTGGAGATGTTACTTAGTGAGTTTCTATTCCATTCAATTTTGTACAAGACACACTGAGATCCTACCCATTTCTGAGGCTCTGGATTGTCTCAGTTCAGATACAAGGGATTTAACTGAAAATCAAAGGCCGTTTCATTCCTACTTGTTTGGCAGCAGCCACACAATCCCAGGAATCTGTAGGAATACTCTTGTTTCCCCAGTCCACTCCTGGATCACATCCTGTGGTAATAATGCCCTTTCCACCACCACTCTATTTAGGATGCCCCCACTCCCGGTACAAGTCTCAAGATTTCTGAAGGTCCTTTTAATGACAAGCATGGCCTGACCCCTTTACATACTGCTTGTGCCTTTGTTAGCTGCCTTATGAGGTTGGCATTAACTCCCTTCCCAGTATAGCTCCAGTCTACTTTTTCTAGTTTATTTTCTATTACATCCCTTCATACACCCAATGTTTCATACAAGCTGGTCTTTCCAATATTCAAGTTCTGATTGTACCTCCTACAAGAAATCCTTGTTTTTCCCCCAGAAGTTATTAGAGTTTTTTTTCTTCCAGTTATGATGCATGTACATATCTGTTTACATGATTTATCACCCTCAGTGAATTTAATCAGGGACTGTTTTTGTTGTCGCAATTGTGTCTTTGTGTCCTTAGAGGCTGACACATAGTAGGTGATTAATAAGTATTTGTTGGACCCTTCAGATTGAAGATAGCATTTGAGCCTTGAAGGATGGGAGGAATATTAACAATTGGGGGTGGATGAGTAGGTGTGAGTGCTTGCCTTCCTGGCATAGTAGACAATAAGAACAGAGGCAAAGAGATCAGAAAATGCCAGGCATTTTCTCTTCTTCGTGGCCAGGCTGGTCTCACGAGGCAGCCCATTGTATCTCAGAGAGAGCAAATCTTCAAGATATAAAAGCACGTTGTAGGCGAGGAAACTTGACCGAAGCCCATTATCCCTCCCTGATAGCTGATAGCCTGGCTGAGGGAGGCTTTTTTTTTCTTCATTTCACTGCTTCTTGCAATTTTTCCATTTTTTTTTATCGTGTGAATTGCTTGTAGAGTCAGCACATTCTGGCGGCAAACTGTGAGGCTACCATGAAGTGTAAAAATTACCTAAGACTAATAAAATCAAGCTCTGTGGGCTTGTGGGGTGACTTCATGAAAATGAGGTGGCTTTGGCTGCAGGCTGAGCCAGACTTGGCACCTGACCCAGCTCACCCTCCTCAGTCTTGGGGAGCCCCAACCTCCAAGCCAGCTTGGTCCCCTTCCCTTCATTTGCTCCAACTGCTTTCTGGTCCCTAGCAGGAGCCAAAGACCTGAACAACTGCCATCAGATTGGCAATCACATTCATTTCTCCATTGACAAGAGAAGCTGTGGACACAGGGCTCAGTAAGGGGCAAAAAATATATATATCCACCACCTTCCAAATGTAACTCCCCATTTTATTTTGCTCTCTCTACCTCCATGTAGCTGCACAGGCTCTACCTCCCTTGTGCAGTCAGGCTATCTAATGATAGTCTATCAATTATTTGGTAGAAGCTCTTACAATGAGGAAGAGTCTTCAGTTATTCCCCAGGGACCTTCTGTAAGCATACTAGAGGACATGGGCTTTGCAGAAGATATCACTCACACTGTCCCAACAACAATGTGCTACAAAGATTATGAAATCTCTCTATATCCTTCCATGAGAAACTGTTGCTTAGACTAAACCACACCAAGGCTATTCATCGTCAGCCATCTACCTCCCTAGGAAGCTACTGGGGCAGAAGACAACAGTTCACACCTCACAGGCTAACTCCTGCTAAATAAACACCATTTCTTCCACGAACATGAAAGATTTAACAGATGCTATTGGGAAATAGTTGTTGTTGTTCAGTCATTTTGGTTGTGTCTGACTCTCCATGACCCCATTTGGGGTTTTCTTGGCAGAGATACTGGAGTGGTTTGCCATTTCCTTCTCCAGCTCATTTTACAGATGAGAAACTGAGGCAAGCATGGATAAATGACTTGCCCAATGTCACCCAGCTATTAAGTGTCTGAGGCTGGATTTGAACTCACAAAGATTGAATCTTCCTGATTTCAAGTACAGTGCTCTATCAATTGCACCACTTGCCCATGTTCAGACGCTTGCTAGCACTAAATAGTTTAGTACAAACTGGCAAATGTATAAAAATTGCTTCAAATATGATGAAATTTAAACTCATTACTGATTCTAAAAACAATAACAGACATGTAATTACTTCTGAAAGGGGAATGATAATGGACAATTCTCCTGGGTCTGTTGGGGTGAATCTCAATATGAGATCAGTCAGATTTCCTGACTTCAATAGAAAGAAATAGAGAAGAGGAGAAAAGAAAAGGAGGGAAAGTTTCTTGGTCCCAGGTATAACTAGCTGTTGGCACAGCAGGTGGCACTCATTACTACCTGATCCTTTTCATCCCCTTCCTTCCCTCTCTAGGAAGTACTGAATATGCCAATACAGCTGGCCCACCCTTCTAGACTACCCTTTACTACTGGTTACTCTTCTGCCCACCCAAATGAGCAGCTTCTCTGCCTTGTGGCCCCTGTGATCAGGGCTGCTTACTGAGGCCAGGGCTCTTCGTGTCAGCCAGCCATTTGCCAACAAACTCTGTAGTGAAATGTTTAATGCAAACTCTCAGGCAAATGGAGTCTAAGGAAAAAGATTAGCATATATAAATTCAGTAAGAATTGAGGCCTGACAATCACATCAAATACCAGGTGAAATTCCTAGCTCAATGACATGTGGATCTATAAACAATGGGAATCATATCCTTAATACTAATTGCCAAAGGGGGCAGGGCACAATTATTTCTAAAAGAATGGTTGCAGTGGATGACCTCTTCGGTTTACTGAGCCTCGCTTGACACAAGTCATGCAGACTTCAAGGCTGCCAAGAAAGAGAAAGAAACAAAATAAAATAGAAAAGAGAAATACTTTTTTTTATTTCTCTGCTAGAAGAGTCATCTTCTGCCCACCATAACCCACGAAAAAGTTCCAGAGTCCCCGTTTTTCCTGCTGCTCCTTTTTCCAGAAGAGGCGAGGAACCGATATCAGAACTAATAAAAACAAACAAAAAAGCCTTCTAACGACATCCACACACACACATACGTAATGCAAGATCAAGGTCATATGAAAGATCGAGGGCTCCTAAAGCCTTGTCCATGGCTGCTGGTCAAGTCAAGTCACATGTTCCTCACCATGGTCCTGACTCCTAAGATCCTTGGATCAATAGACCCAGAAGCTTTCATTCAGCATTTACTATGTGCCAGGGAGGGTGTTGGGTACTGGGGATACAGAGATGAAAGAGAAACCACTCGTGCCCTCAGAATGTGTGTATATGGGGAAGGGGGTGTGACCCACTCCCAGATAAATACAGGCCAAGTACAAAACAAAGGACCATGTGTTGTGGGGGTGGGGGGGGTAGGAATTCACCTCAAGAGTCAGATTAAAGCTTATTTTTTTTAGGAGGTATAGGTAGAACTTCACCTTGAAAAAAAGCCATGTTCCTGAACATGGAAGTGAAAGAGAGCGTGCGGGGCACACAGCAGAGCCTGGGCAAAGGTTTGGAATGAGAAGAAGGAATGTCATGCAGCAGGACAGTGAGAAGGCCAGTTTACCTTGAACATAAGGAGCAGGAGGGGGAGTGATGGGCAAGAAAGCTGGACAGGTCGATTTGGGCCTGGCTGTAACAGGGCGAAATGTCACACCGGTGGCATTTGTTTGCTGGCTCTGTTTTGGTTTTGTATTTTTATCCTAGAAGTGATGGGGAGTCCGTGGAGGCTCTTGAGCAGGGGAGTAACATCTTCTGTCTTGTTCTTTAGGAATATCAGCTTGGCATATCGTAAAAGATGGACTAGAACGAGATGAGACTGAAGGCAGGTACAGCAAATAGGAGACCCACCCAGCCCGATGTCACTGGGGGAGAAAAACCCTTCTACAACATCCCTGCCAAATGAGCTCGTCCTCTGCCTGAGCACTTCCAGTCAGGAGCAGCAGCCACGTGTGTAGGCAGCTGTCCCCTGCAGAGGCAGCCTTTATTGTTACAAAGTTCTCCAATCTCAATTTACTTCTCTGAGGCTTCCCCCAGGGTGCTGGGTTCTGTCCCCTGGGGCCAAACAGAACCAGGCTATTCCTTCTTCTGGGCTTCTTATCACTTCCTGTGCCCTCCAGGCTAGGCTTTCCCAAACCTTTTAACTGCCCCCCCCATTTCTTAGATTAAATTTAAACCCCAAGGGTTTATCATTATAACACATTCCATTTCCACACAAGCTCTAAGACTTACAAAGTCTTTTCATAACAACTCCAGCAGGTATAGAGTTTAAAAGGATTTATCTCCATCTTGTGGAAGAGAAAACTGAATCTTGGAAAACTGAAATGACTGTTCCAAGGTCACATAGCTGTTAAGGGTTAGATTTATGATTTAACCCATATCTCTCAACTTCACGTCCTGTAATCTCTCTTCTACACCATCCTAGGCTATGAATTTCATAAAGGGATTGAGACAATGCCAGCAGGAATGGGCAGAGCCCATGAAACATTTTACTCCTACTTGGGGAGGGAAATTTCACAGGCATTTCCACTACAAGAGAGGGAAGAGAGGCCTGCAGAGGTCACATGACCTCCTAAAGTCCCAGGGTTTTGACTGCCATAGGTCAGACTCTTTTTCAACTTTTCAAGTCGGGACCATTTTCCCGCTGTTCCTTTGCCAACCCAGTAGACAATCAGGCAGACTCTGAGAAGCTGAATCTCCATGGTCAAGAACATTGTGGTTAGTTTTCCAAATCTAAGCTCGCAGGTCAAAAGGAATCCACAGCTATTTGTCCATCCATGTCTGTGTATGGAATGTCAATGTGGGTTTTGACTCGGGTTTCTGTGACAGCAGCATCTCTAATGACCCTATCAATCTACAAAGAAGTGGGCAGCGTTAATCTGACATAATTAA
Source organism: Vombatus ursinus (assembly GCF_900497805.2). Classification (NCBI taxonomy): domain Eukaryota; kingdom Metazoa; phylum Chordata; class Mammalia; order Diprotodontia; family Vombatidae; genus Vombatus; species Vombatus ursinus. Next base: position 4,177,523 of record NW_020950172.1, on the reverse strand, counting down.
ATGCAGAGTTATTTCAAGATGAAATATTTAGAGTAATAAAAGAAGCTGGTAAATGTCTTGCATTGGGAAGTTTGAGAATGTGTGTATTCATTAATTCCACAAACATTTATTTAAGCACCTAGTATTTGCAAGGTCCGGAGTGGGGAGCCTCAAAGAGGAGGAGGCCAGGGTGCTTGCCCTCAGGGAGCTCAGGCCCTAGAGTTACATAATCCCAGAAACTCGGAGTTAGGAGGGCCCTGGGCACCATCGATTCCAATTTCAACAGTAACAGGATGCCTTTTCAGCTCATTTCCCATAGGGTGCTGTTCCAACGGCCAAAGGGATGGGGTTGTGAAGCCATGTATACACACATACACCCTGTAAAGCAGAGCAGATGGGGTCGACAAGGATGACGTTACAGGAGAGTCGATTTCATCCAGGAGAACTGGGAACAGAAGGAAGGAAAAAGTGGTGCTTTACTTGGATCTTGAAGAGTAAGATATCCATAGGCATATATGAGGATTAGGAGAGAGGGAGGATGCCAGGTATGAGACACAGAGTGAATGCAAGCCCAGAAGAATGATACTAAGGGATTGGCTTGACCAAGAGTGGTCTGGCTAGAGCAGGTTCTCTGCTTTCTTTGTGCCATGGACCCCTCGGGGAGTCTGGTGAAGCCTGTGGATCACTACTCAGGATAAGGTTTTAAGTAATTGAAGGCAATGCCAAATTTCTGTCAGAAGTTAATAAAAATGAAGATGTAATTTATTTCTCATCCAAGTGTACGGACCCCCTGAAATCTATCCTTGAACCCCTTGGGGAACTATGGACCCCAAATCAAGAAATCTTAGGCAGGAACTTAGCCACATTCACTCTCATAAGCAAGAATGTCAGATAAACCAGCCAAAGGGAGGCTGTTGCCAGATAGCGGGAGGTCTTGGATATCAAACTACAGACAGTGCACAGTTTTTTTTTATTTGTTTGTTTTTTTTCCTCAGTAGACAGGAGAATTTGTAGTGCAATCTTCACTTAAAACTCTACTACGTAAGGGATCTTAGATTGCATCCCCAGGAACTCTCTTTGCCCCGGCCCAGATCCCAAACCCTCTGCCCTTCAGTCAATGGTCTTCATAAATTACTGAGTCCAAAAAATTCCTCCCTTCTTTTTAGAAGTCTCTCCATATTTAGAGTAGTTGGTCCTCAGGCCCCAGCCACACAGTCCACTGCTGGGCCTACATGTCAAGTGCTTCCGTTATGCAGGACTTGTCAGAGCACAAGGACAGCCCGGGAGAGCCCCAAGGAGTGTCCTCCATCCAGTGCTGCATCAGAGGGGGCCTGAGGGAAGAGCCTTTACACTCTGCCTGTTCCTCCTTTCTGAAGCTTCCCATCTCGAAGGAAACCTCCCAGGTGTAGCCCTCAGGCCATGAGGCCTGTTTCCCATCTCAGAGGTGGCTTTCTGAAGAGGTGAGTCCCTGAGGCCCAGCTTTATTTTTGCAGGGGGAGGGAAGGGCATGCAATCACAGGGCCAGAAGTCCCCCCAAAGTTTTGGGGAGAGCCAGTCCTTTTCTCAGTTGTGAAGAGAAGTAACAGGACCAGATGCTTTGGGTAAATTGTGACATTTCTCTGGCCCTCAGTTTTGTCATATAGGAAAAGACAGAGTTGAATTAAAACACATTTGAGACCCTATCTGGCTCTAAATCTATGACCCCGTGATCTTCTGGTTTTCAACACTTTTTTTAAAAAACTATTGCTTGAATTAACAAAAATCTATTTTTTCCTCCCTCCTACCCACCCCTCCCCCATTGTTGAAAACAAATCCTCATAATAAACGTGCATAGTCGAGCAAAACAATCCCCACATTGGCCACATCCAAAAAGTATCTCATTCTGTAGACTGAATTCACCCTATTCCTGCCGAGAGGTGGCTACCACACTTCATCACTGGTCCTCTGGACTTGAACTTGATGTCTTGAGGCTTCCACACACTTTAAGTGGTTTCAACTTCTAATAATAATGATAATAATTTTATAATAAACTTCTAATGAGCTGATCATGATCTGTTCAAAGCTGAAACCACATGGACAGGACTTTTGAGGTTAGTGGCATTTTTTTTTAAATTTTCAAGCAATTGGGGTTAAGTGACTTGTCCAGGGTCACACAGCTAGTAAGTGTTAAGTGTATGGTCTGAGGTCAGATTTGAACTCAGGTCCTCCTGACTTCAAGGCCAGTGTTTTATCCACTGCAACACCTAGCTGCCCCAATGGCATTCTTTGACATGAGGAATCACTTCTGATCCTCCCATCAGCTGAGGCAGACAGAGGGAAGGCTCTTCACCCCCCACCACTGGTGGTCTCTTTCCTGTCACTTATTAACTGGATGATGTTGGTCACTTGCTTCCCTAGGATCTGAGTATCTTTATAAAGTAGGGTTAATAGAGATGGGAGTTGCCTATCTTGTAACTGGTGGGTAGTTTCAGTTCGATGAAGGACTAGCATTTTGAAGCCACACAATATTTTGTATTTCAATCCTCCAAGGGCCTATGGCAGCATCTGGGCAGTTGTTTCCTCTACCAGTTTAGGTTCTGTAACTGGTCTCTTCGCGAGCTGCCATGAATGATGGGCCCTTCATACTGGGATGGCTCTTGAATCTGCCTCAGAAAGTAGATGCCACATCCATCAGTGAGTGGGTACTTCTGGTCCCTCCATTTGTTTTGGCTAGCCAGCACCAGTGGTCTGGAGGTACAGCCCAAGTGGAGTAGATAGAGCACTGGACCTGGAGCCCAAAAGGCTCAACTTCTAATCTTGTTTCAGATACTTACTAGCTCTGTGACCCTGGGCAAGTCACTTAGTTTCTGTTTGCCTCAATTTCCTCATCTGTAAAATGGAGATGATAACAACATCTACCTCCCAGAGTTGTGATGAAGACAAAGTGAGGTATTTATAAAGTGCTTTCTAAACACTGAATTTCTATTTAAATGCTAGCATTATTTATCATTATTATCAAGCATTTGAGAGCCTAGGATTGCCTCCATAGCATCATGAAGCATCAGATGAGGACATTAAAGGGCCAAGTGTTATCAGAGAGGTCAAGAGCCCTGCCCAGGGTCACACAGCTGGTTGAAAGCAGGAGTCCTGCTAGAAAAAGCCCAAAGCCAAGTGTTCCCGCTGCATTTTTTACTTCCACTCTCCCAGGCTGCCTTGTGGGGACACAGACAAAAGACCCAGCTTTGAATGAATCCATTGTCTTAATTCCATTTTCACCCTGCTGGACCCCAAGATGAAACTCCCAACACTGAGCAACTTGTTACGCGTTGATGATACAAAGTCCTAAGTTCTGGATCTGAAAGCAAGGAAATGAATGTAACTTAAAACTCAAAGGCGACAATTTGTCATTCATGTGTGACAAGGTTCGTTTTTCATACATCGAATGTAGGAATTCAATCCCAAAGCCAGATGGTGCCTCATCAGTAATCCACAGGACCCCAATTCTAGGGCATTGGCAAGATGAAGGGCTTGTGTGGGGGGAGGGGTGAGCAAGAGGAGGTAAAATGACCTCCATGTTTGTCAAGCTCCCTTTGCCTATGGCTGTTACAGAACTAGAGAACATCCTACCTTAGAGATTATCTAGTTCAGACCCATAATCACATAGATAAGAAACGGGATCTGAGGTTTTCCCACAATCACACAGCAAAGTGTTGTCAAAACTAGGATGTGACTTGTTCTAAATACAGGGCTCTTTCTATTACCATGGTCCTAGAGGTGTGGAAATACTCACTGGCCTCAGGCTGGCAGTAACTCTATGGTTTCACCTCTAGGTGGATCCGTTAAATATTGGGGTCAAGGGCCATAAGTGAAATCCCCAACATCCTGAAGTTCCTCCCACCCCAGGGGGTTAGCTTTCCCCAGAAAAAGGGGGCATGGGCATGGGCAAATGGCTGTCTTCTGTCAGGAGCTCCCATCTTGTGTTCACCTCAGATGCTCTCATCTCCAGAAGGCCTGCCCAGATGCCTCCCACCCAGAACTATTCTCTTCTTCCTTTGAGCCCAGGAAGACCTGATCACGAGATTGCCTTTTAGAAATCAGAGTTCATATTTCAAAGAGATATATATTTGTGTGTGTGTGTGTGTGTGTGTGTGTGTGTGTGTGTTTTAAAGAAAAGTAATTCATAGAAAGTCCTTTTGGTCTTTTTCTCTCAGATAATGACTTCTGTGTAAAGCCAGGCCCAACAGACCACCTGGCCATAACTAAGGTTTCTCTGTCAACCTTCTCCCCAAGCTCAACCTTACGGACTCCTCTGGGCATGGGTCATTGCTGATGACATGCGTCTCCATACTCTTCCCTCTCTGGTTTCCCTCCGACTTCCCTGTCTGATCCTTCTCAGTCTCCTCTGTAGGCTTCCTCCACTAACTGTGGGTAAACTCCCAGGCTCTGTGCTGGCCCTCTTATCTTCCCTCCCTCTTCTATCTCACCTGGTGTTCACATCAGACCCATGAATTCCATTATCTCTAGGTAGTTGCTTCCCAAATCTTCATTTCTAGCTCTGTATCTCTTCTGAGCCATAGTCTCATATCACCAAAGATTTGACATCTTGAATTAAACGTCCTGTAGACATCACAGAAAAAACATATCCAGAACAGAACTCATTCTTTTCCAACAAACCCTCCCCTCTTCCAGATTTCCCTATTATAATAAAGGGTATCATAATCATTGTTGTTCCCCCAGGTTTCCAGCATCAGCCTCATATCTGCCTCTTCATTCTCGTTTACAGTGAATCCCCATTCTGCTGGCAAATCCTGCCTTTTCTATCACCAGAGCATCTCTTCCATCTGTCCCTTGCTCTAGACTTGCACTGACGCTACCCTACTTTGGGCACTTATCATTTCATACCTGGATTATTACACTAGCCTTCTGGGCAATCTGCCCACTCCAAACTATCCTCAACTCAGCTGCCAAGGTAATTTTGCTAAAGCTTGTCCAAATGCATCACCCCTTCCCCTGGTCAAACCCCAGTACCCCTTTCTCCATTACCTCCAGGATCAAAGTCCTATGTTTGGTATTTAAAGCCTTTCATAACCTTTCCATTACCTCTCTTTCCAGTTTTCTTAAACTTTATTCCTCTCCCCACCAATCTGGCCATACTAACCAACTTTCCGTCCCTTTCACACAACCCTCCATCTCCTGGGTCTTCACATAGACAATCCCTTCAGTTTGGAATGTTGTCTTCCTCCTACATCTTCACCTTAGAATGCCTGCTACCTTACAGACCCAACTCAGATTCCCCCTTTTATCCGAGTCTCCCCAACTACCTGATCCTTTCTTTCCAAGGCATCCTCCATCTGCTCTATGTGCATTTTTATGCACTAATTTATGTCTATGTTGTCTCCCCTACCTACGCTCCTTAGATGGGGAGCTCCCAAAGAGCAGGAACTAACCTTGCCTTTGGCTGAATTCCTCATGCTAAACAAAGGGTCAGGCCCATAGCAAGCATGGAAGAAATGTTTCATTAATGTTAGCAGTTTATTTATGTGGTCAAAATGTCCAAGTTTGAGAGCTATTTAACATCTCAGTACTCTCTTTCAGTCCTGTTACCTCTTTAAAACTACAAATGCTGATTGAGGAATGATAAAAAGCTGCCATTTCAATAACATTTTACACTGTTGCCCCAAACATAGGCCTGAGTGTATCACATTCCTGCTCTAGAATCTTCAATATCTCCCTACGTTATCTCTAGGATATACGGATTAACCAAACAAACAAAACACAACAAAATTCCTCATGTTGGCATTGGAAGCCTGCTCCCATCAGGCTCCTCTTTCTCATTCCAGACTTCTTTCATCTCATTCCCATCATCTACTCTTCATCTGAGCCAAACTGATCCACTTGCTTGCCCCCAAACTCAATATGCCTTCCCCCAAACAGACACCATTCTATAGGCTCTCCTTGACACCTAGAAGACCCTTCCTTCTCACTTTTATCTTTTTAAAAACTTCCTTCCTGGTATCATTTTCTAAGGCACCAAAGCTTCAACATCTCCATTGATGAAGGAAGAACATTGGCTGGGAGTGGAAGAGTCTATGATGACTCTGGGAGAGGAAAAAGTGACAGATTCATAGCAGACTCACAGTGTCACAGATTAAGTTATGAGCACAACAGAGCATCTGTCTGATACACACCTGAAGAGAGCCAAGTGTACTGTAAGGATTCAAAGTTCCTCTGTCTACAACGTGCGTGACAAGTGGTCATCCACCCTGCGCTTGAAGACTATCATTGGAGGGGAATCTACTGCCTCTTCAAGTGACTCATTCCATTTTGGGACAGCCCTAGCATTAGGAAGTTTTTACCCGCCCTGAACCCGAACTTGTCCCTGTAGAGAATGCTTCCAGTAAGCGGCAGTCCTAGGAATGTGAGCTGTCTCTGAGCAACACATTTCACATCCCCCCTGTGAAACCCAAATCACTCTGACTCTCACCAATTGGTCAATAACAGGTCCCAGCCTAAATTTCACTTGCTTATTGTTTGGGTTGTGATGATTCAGAATGAGTATAAATAATAATTGTTTCTGTTCTGGCCAGAGTCTGTGAGGGTCTTTCCCTCCCACATCGATTCTGTTGAGTAGGCAAACTAGGCCATCTTTTGCCTCAATTCTTACCTGGACTTAAATCACTGTATGGGTGTTGCCTCTGACAAACTGAGACCTGAGAAAGACCTTAACTTATAAAGGCCATGGTTTCCCACTGCATCTGGGGCCATCACCAGTTGTCTTGACCTACGTCTTGCTGTTGGACTCCAATGGTTCTAGAGGAGAGAGTGAGGCTGATGACTTTACACATTCCTGGCTCACTTAAATCCAATTCACTTGGAAGTCAAGACATCACCGTCCTGATGTCATTGGTCCTCTTGGAGAAGGAAAGATGAACAATAAAAAAAAAATCTGTGAAATGGCAACCTGTGTGAAAGTGAGCTCCTGGGTAAATTCAGGCATTTCCCCTTATTATTTACTTTGTTATTCTGTTTAATTAAATGCCTATACTTTGAGGTCATATAGCTATATAGTGGCTTATGTGAAGGGTTCCCCAAATGGAGGTATAGTTCTTGGGGAGGGCCCAGCCTATATTTGAAAACTGCTGTCATACTCTACTTCCCAAGTCTTCTCTTCTGTAGGCCAAACACTTTCAGTTCCTTCAAGCTATTTGGATGTAGCATGAAGTAAAGGCCCTCACCACCTCCATCGCCCCTCTCTTGAGGGCTCCAAGTGGTCCTGGCTCTACTTTCAGTGTTTTGCTTAAAGGAAATGTTGAAGCAACACTATTGAAATTTCAATGGAATCAAAGCTCCTAAGACGGGAAAAGTCTTGGATCTTTGGAATCAGACACTTTTTTCTAAAATATCCCAAGAAGGGCAAAAAAAAAAAACAGACCAAGTTTTCCATATTGAGCTTCAGAAGTTTCTGACTCAAGTTATCAAGGTTGTTTTGGGTCTGGTTCAAACACTGGAAAACATAAGTCCAACATAGAACTTGAATAATGATCAAACTCTGGCTCCATTTGTCCTTACCCAAAGGCTGGGCCTGAATATCCCAACACTCAAATCTCTGAGGAGAAGACCTTTCATCAAGATTTCCTGGGTAGGCCATCCGATTCCCTGGCCTCCCACCAGCATCCTGAGGTGTTTGGATAAATGAAGACAATAAGAAGGAAGCAGAGACCAGTGGGTAGAGCCCAGGATGATAGCATTAGAAGAATCCTTTCTCCTACTTTATATCAAAGATCAGAAGTGTCTTCTGCATTCTGTGTCATGTTGCAGAAAGATCTTCAGGCCCCAGAAGCCATGTGGAGAAGTGAGAAAAAGCCTGCATTTAGAGGCAGAAAACCTGGGATCATTGCCAGACTTAGCACTTACTATGTGGCTATCATCAAGTCATTTAACAGCTCCGACAGTGGTTTCTTCACATGAAGATGGAACTAATAACTTTCTACCTACCCCAACAGGGGCAGCTAGGTGGCTCAGAGAACAGAGCACCAAACCTGGAGTTAGAAGACCCAAGTTCAAATCTGCCCTCCGATACTTACTAGCTGGGTGACTTTGGGCAACTCACTTAACTTTGTTTGACTCAGTTTCCCCATCTGTATGAGCTGGACAAGGAAACAGCAAACCACTCCGGTATCTTTGCCAAGAAAACCCCCAATGGGATCACAAAGAATCAGACATAACTGAACAATGACTAGGCAACAAACATACCCCAACAAAAGTAGGTATGGAGAGTTAACCTAAACTGACAAAAGGCATTATTGTCAAAGAAACTACCATTTCTTGAGGGTCTTGAGTTCATAGATTGCTTTCCTATCACAAGCTGGTGAGGCCTAATGATAAGTTAATTAATGACTATAACAGTAGCTGTTATTGTCCAGCACATTAAATTTGAGGCACTTTACCTATGTGATTTCATTTCATCTTCACAAAGACCCCGTGAAATAGGAACCATCCACCTTGTCACAGAAAATCTTTGGCTCTGAGAATTCTGCCAGCTTGTTTGTGGTCACACAGCTAGCATCAGAGAAGAGATTCGAGACCAGGTCCCTTACGTTCTATCCCACCCTGTTGCCACTGCTAATCTCCTATGCTCCAATCACTCAGTTCTGTCACAGTAGAATCTGCTTCCGGGGGGATTTTTTATCACCCCCCCCAAGTCTCCTATGTGCAGAGACACACCAACTGAATCTCCAGAAAGAGGCCAATGATGTCACTATGTTGGTGGGAGAATTTTTTTTCAAACCTTAAAGGGTTATTTAAATGTGAGTTAATAGGATCACCCTGTGTTTACTCCTCTGAATTTATTATTACAACTACTGAACTGTATTATATTATTATTTCCACATTCACAACATAAGCTTCTTGTGAGTGGTGATTGTTTCATTCATTTGTCTCTGTTCTTGGCACATAGTAGGTTCTTAAAGGTGCATTGATTAAATGAACATGGGTATTCTCTGAGAGTGTCAACTCTCACCTAATGTCAACTGAAATCTCCAGAAAAGGTTAGATTTTGAAGACACAAGCCTTAGAGAAGGCTCACAGAGCCCTTCCTCAACTGGTGACTTTTGGATGGTGCGATATTTGGAGCTGATCTTCCATACACACAAGAAGAAGTTATACTGACAAGGCAGGATTAAGGTCACGGGACAAAGTCCCTGCGGTGAAGAAGCCAGAAATTATCTGAGCAAAGACAAAAAGGAGGCTTCAGCCCATCCATTATGTACAAAACTCTTCCAAATATCACATGGGCCTTTGGGGCCGCGGTTCCTGACCTCACTAGAAACATGCTAAGATCATGGCCTTTAGAACTGGAAAGGCAATTAGGGAGTGATAGGGAGCCAGGCCTGCTTCTTGTTCTCTGTGCTCAACAATCCATTTTCTGACCTCCCCCCACAGCCCCCTCCTCATTTACTTCCTGGAATTGTTCATTCCCTTCAAGGTTTATTTCAAGGGCCACAACCTAAATAAAGCCCTCTCTGAATGCTGCAATGTACAGTGCTCTCTCCTACCTGAAATTATTTTAACTCTATGCACATTCAGACAAATGCAAACCATTCGAGGGCAGGTATTTGCCTTTTTGAGTTTATACCCCATGCGCCTTACAGTGTCTTGCACGTAACAGTCACTTTATCCATGGTTGTTTAATTGAATTAGAGAATGCAATCTCCTTGATTTACAGGATAGAAATCTAAGACCCAGAGGTGCCTCAATGGACAACAGTCTAGAATAAGATGGATATTATATTAGCCTACTGCAAAGCTGCCTTTAAGAAGGTGAGAATGGCACAGGAGAGTACATGGTCCCAGAAATGCCATCATAGCCAGTGGAAAGGAGAATAACCATAACAAGGGCAGAAGGTTGGACTGTACCATGAACTACTGAGCACAATTTCTACCACATGGTGTTGCTTCAGTAGGACATTGTGTCACTCTTGAATGAATGCTTCTTAGAGAAAAGCAGAGAAAAACAAAGTAGGGAGGGATTATGGAGAAAGATCTAAAAAGGCAATAACATAAAAATTGATGAGAATGTGGAGTTCAAACCTGGTATATTTCAGAAACTTTAATTCCATGAGAAATAGATAGATTGAAGAAGGAATAAATTGAAGAAAGAATAAATAAGGGTATAGCCCATAAATCAGAGAATAAAGCTAAAGAATAGACAGGTAGAGGAGAGAATTAATCAAGAGAACAAAGCAAAGAAAGATTTCTTAGAAAAAAGGTATAGTAAAAAGAAAACTAATAAACAAAAGAAAGCGGACAAGGGGGAAAGGAGATTTTGAATCAGCTATTCAACCAAGAAGAAAGAGAAGAGACAAAAGGAAGGAAGAAACAGATAGTTAAATAAAAGGAAGAAAATTAAATTAATAATTTAAGGAAAATACTTAAATTTGGGACAGGATAAAGAAATGGCACCAGAGGATGGGGAATAGAGGCTGTGAAAACAAAGTTCACTGAAGTAGTTCAAGCAAACCAATTGAAGGGAAGGGAAGGTAGTGATTTAAAAGAGAAATGAGAAAAAAATTAAATCTTTTAAAAATATAACAAAATAGAGAAAAATACAAGCCTTTTATAACTTTTAATGTGAATGGAATAAATAATCCAATAAAAAAGTGACAGAATGGATACCCAGTAAACATTTATATGCAGGAAATATATCTACAAAGCACAGATATACTGAATCAAAATAAGATTCTGGAATAAAATTTATCATGGAACAGATGAATTTTTTAAAAAAAGCAGGAGTCTCAATCACACTGTAAAACAAAGCAAAAATAAAAATTCACAATATCTACAGATATATACAAGGAAATTATGTTTAAAGGAACCACAGATAACAAACAAAAGATAATACTAAATATGTATGTCCCAAATAGCATAGCACCTAAATCCATACAGGAAATGTTAGCAGAATTACAACAAGATATAGTGACAAAATAATAGTAGGAGACATTAATGTTCCCCTCAGAATTGGAAAAATCTAATAGAAAAATAAACAAAAAGGAAGCTATAGACCTGAACTTGTAAACTTAAGAGATGAACAATTTCTGGCGTCTTCTGAATGGGACCGTTAAAACCAATATATCGTATTTAAGCTTTAACAACTTAGAACTGTACTAAAAATTTTGGAACACCCTATATAGATTTCTAAGCATAAGGTAGCAACTTTACAAAATTAGACCATGTCCTAAGACACAAAGAAATTATAAACTAATATAAAAAACTCAGAAAGATTAAATATGTCCTTTATGGGTCATAGCACAATGGAAACAGTGATCAATAGAGGGAGGAGGAGCAAAGGACAGAGGCTGAAATGTAGACTAAACAAAGTGATCCAGAACATTGAATGGCGTCAAATACAGATCATAGAAGTACTTAGTCAATATGGAAAATTCAATATGATGGTGAAACTACATACCAAAATTTTGCTATACAGCTAAACCAATCCTAAGAATACAGAATATCACTAAAACATATAACAAATTAGAAAAAGATTAATAAACCAAAAATAAAGATTTTTAAAAATAACAAACAACCGCAAATGAGCCCAAAGACTGATCGGAACCTACTATTAAAATATTCCTATTCCCCCCAAACCTGAGAACAAGGAGGACATCCCAGGCCTAAACTAATACAAATACCCAATAGGGATCTTAAACCACCAATTAACACTATGTCACACAAATTGTTCTAAAAATTAAGAAGAAAAACATTCTTTTTAACTCTTTAGGAGAATAGTATAGTCCCAATATCCAAACAAGGGAAGCATAAAATGAACTATCTATAGATTGTCAGTATAAATTGTCAATCGATTCAAAATTTTAAAATAAAATCCTTGCAAAATAACCATAGCAATTCATTTTTTAAAAAATTGATATAATCCAGTTGAATTCATACCCAGGATATATCGATGATTCAACTTTATGACATAATCATGTTAAAAATCAAAGCATCCAAAAAATTCACCGCTAGATACCTTTGAAAAGCCTTTGAGATGTCACAAAGGATAATTCTAAATTGTCCTTGCTTAAAATGATAAAAATTAAAATATATAAACCCAAAGCTAGTACTCTATGCAATGGAAAAATGCTCTAATATTTTCCAATAAAGACAGGAGCAAAGTAACACAGCATTTAAGTCCTCTTTCTTCACTGCTTACACAGCTCCAAAAATTCCAGGGATAGCAATGAGGCAAAAGAAAGAAAAGAAGGGTATAAAGATAGACAAAGAGAAGGCAAAGTATGCCTTTGCTAACATGATGGTTTGATTAGGAAAAAAAAGAACACTAGGGAATCGGCAAAGAAACTAATTGAGAGTTAATAACTTCAGTGAAGTAAAAAGATACAAAATAAATATACAAAAATCAACTGCATTTCTGTAAAGCAGTGACAAAATCCAGCAGTGAATAACAAAAAGAAGACCCATTCAAAATAACAATAAAATGCATCCAATATCTGTCAGTCAATCTACCAAAGCAAACTCAAGACTTGTAGAGATACAATTACCAAATACTCCAGGAAATAAAGAACACTTCAAATAATTGAAGGGGTGTTTTTGGCTAATGTCTCTGCCATTTCAATGTAATAAAAATGATAATACTATCTAAATTAAAGATGTAGTGGTATAAAAATCAAGCTACCAAGGAGACACTTTGTAGAGCTGGATAAAATGACAATAAAATACATTTGAGAGACAAAAAAATCTAGAATATGAAAGGAAGCAATGAAAAAAAATGAAACAAGAGAATAATACTTTCAGATCTCCAACTTCATAATAAAGCAGAAATCATCAAAACCATTTGGTAGAGATTTTTTTAAAATAGAAGCATAGATCAATGAAACAGACTAGACAAGAACAATCAGAAGTAATTAAACTCAGTAAACCATTGCAGGATACCTTCCAAAAACAAATTATCCAAGGGCAAAGGGTGGGGGACTCTCTATTTTATATGAATAGTTGGTAACAATGAAAAATTATCTGTCAAAATATTAGATTTAGGGCAAAATCTTTAACCATATACAACATATTCAAAACAGATTCATGAACTGAATATTAGGTGAGTAAGTATTACTACAACCCATTGAGATAAACTGGCTACTTTCACAGTGAATATGGTGAGCTCAAAATGGAGTACATCATGCAGTAGATAGAATTCTGGCTGTGGTATAAGAAAATTCTTAATTCAAATCCTCTGTGTGTGTGTGTGTGTGTGTGTGTGTGTGTGTGTGTGTGAGAGAGAGAGAGAGAGAGAGAGAGACAGAGACAGAGACAGAGAGAGACAGATAGACAGAGACAGAGAGAAAGAGACAGAGAGACAGAGACCCTGGGCCAGTCACTTAAGCTCAGTTTCCTTATCTCCAAAATGAAAGTATAATAGCACCTCTTTAACAATGTAACTGTAAGGCTCAAATCAGATAGATGACATTTAAATCACTTTGCAATCCTTAGTGTTATATAAATGCTAGCTATTATTATTATGAGATAAAGAGGAATTACTGTTCACTGTAGGAGTCATTTCACTTCTTTGAGGATACATTTCCCCATCTTTCCAATGGGAATAATGACCCTTTCATTTTTAAGTGTAATTACTTCCCAGCTCTAAATCATAAGATTCTATGTGTATTAAATATAAACATGTATGTGTTACATGTAATACTTAAATCTATGAGCTCATCCTCACTAGTCCGTCCTAACTCCAACAGAACAGTTCACATACCATCCCTGACATTTTAGCCTGTGAGATTTTGACCCATGCCTTCCCAGGAATCCTTCATAAAGGACCTTGCATCTCTTGTTCCCAGGCTGAGAAGGCCCTCTTGCCTCACCACTAACTTGGGGAATCTTTAGCTTCCTTTAAAACTTAGTTCAAATGCCATCTCCTAAGGAGGTTTCTCCCAATCCCTCACCACTCTCCAGTGAGTAGTGCCCTCCCTCCAGAAAACTGCTCTGCGGATCTACTCTGGAAGTACTTTTTGCTTGGTTTCAGGTACGCTCACTAGTTTTCTAATAGAATGAGAAGCACCTTTAGAGAAGGGTTTGTTTTGTCTGTCCTTGTATCCCTAGTACCCAATGTGGTGACCGGCAAATAATACTCTCTTAATAAATGCTTGTTAAATAAAATGCTTTACAAAGAAAACAAGTGTAACCAAGATCAAAAGGATTCTATAAAATAATTTTTGGTAGTTTGATTGGTATGGCACTGAATAAGTACATTAATTTAGGTAGAATTGTCATTTTTATTATATTAGCTCAGCCTACCCATGAGCAACGGATATTTTTCCAATTATTTAGATCTGACTTTATTTGTGTGAAAAGTGTTTTGTAATTGTGTTCATAGAGTTCCTGGTTTTGTTTTGGCAGGTAGACTCCCAAATATTTTAAAATGTTTACAATAATTTTAAGTGGAATTTCTCTATCTCTTGTTACTGGGCTTTGTTAGTAATATATAGAGATGCTAATGACTTGTTTGGGTTTATTTTATATCCTGCAGCTTTACTAAATTTGTTTATTATTACAAGTAATTTTTTACTTGATTCTCTAGGATTCTCTAAGTATACCATCATATCATCTGCAAAGAGTGATAGCTTTGCCTCTCCTTTGCCTATTCTAATCCCTTCAATTTATTTTTCTTCTCTAATTGCTGCAGCTAACATTTCTAGAACAATAGTGAATAACAATGGTAATAATGGACATCCTTGTTTCACCCCCGATCTTGTTGGAAATGCTTATCGCTTATCCGCATTCCGTGTATTGCTTGCTGATGGTTTTTGATACATGCTATCATTTTAAGGAAAACTACATTTATTCCTATGCTATCCAGTGTTTTTAATAGGAATGGGTATTGTATCAAAGGGATCAAAAAGATACAAAGGAAAAGAGAAAATTGGAGGAATATTTTTATAGATGGCTTACAAGATAAAGGTCTCCTATTTAAAAGATATAAAGAACTTCATCAAATCTATAAGAATACTAGTCATTCCCAAATTGATAAATGGGCAAAGGATATGAACAGTCAGTTTTCCAATGAAGAAATCAAAACAATTTATAGTCATGTGAAAAAGTGCTCTAAATCATTACTGATTAGAGAAATTCAAATTAAAATAGCCTTGAGATATCATTTTCTACCTACCAGAGCGGCTAGAGAGATAGAAGGGGAAAGTGACAAATGTTGGAGGGAATATGGAAAAATTGAGACACTAATTCATTGTTGGTGGATCTGTGAGCTAATCCAACCATTTTGGAGAGAGACTTGGAATTATGCCCAAACAGTTATTAAACTACCTGTACCCTTTGACTTAGCCATACCCCTACTTGGTCTATTTTTTAAGATAATTAGGGGAAAAGGGAAAGAATCTATATGTTCTAAAATGTTTATAGCAGCTTTTTTTGTGGTGACAAAGAACTGAAAATGGTAGAGATACCCATCAGTTGGAGAATGACTAAACAAGCTGTGGTATATGATCGTGATGGAATACTACTGTGCTATAAGAAATGAATTCAATGATTTTAGAAAAAACATGGAAAGACTTGCACAAAATAATCAAGAGCAAATGAGCAGAACCAAGAGAACATTGTATACAATGACAACAATATTATTTAAGGCTGAGCTGGAGCAAATAAGTAATTCTGACTATTGTAAATAGTCAAATTAACTATAAAGGACATATGAAGAAAGATGCTATGTGTATCCAGAGAAAGAACTGATAAATAGAAGTATATCTAGAATAATTTTACATATATACATATACACATACATATATACACACACCCATATAGACACACATACACACACACAGGTATATACATATACTTGCATGTGTATATACATATGTGTATATATACATATATGTACATATATGTGTATATATACACACACACCTATTTGTGTCTAATGGTAGCCATAGGGTGGGAAGGAAAAGTTATATGGTAATTTTGTTGTATATTTGAAGGGAATAGCAAGTTGTGCATGGTTGATGTGCAGTTTCATGTACAATCATCTTTTGTTTTTACTATATTATGGAAATGCTTGCTAACTTTATTCCATAAATTAGAAATTCCAAAAAATGAATGCTTGCTAAATACAAGAATACATTCAAGGCATGAGGAGCAGACAGCAAGCAGGACTACATTAGTGGAATGGCAAATACAAAGAGTAGAAAGGTGCATCAGTGGATAGAGCCTGAAGTCAAGAAGAATCGAGTTCTAATCTAGCCTCTGATGCCTACTAGCTATGACACTCTGGGCGAGTCACCAAAACTGCCGCCTGCAGTTACCTCATCAGTAAAACAAGGACAATGTCAGCACTTACTTCACAGAGTTGTTATGAGGATTTAATGAACTAATATTGGCAAAGTGCTTAATATAGTGCCTGGCACATAGTGGGTGATATATAAACGTTTATCCCCTTCCAGTCCCCCAGTATAGACAGGAGTAGAGCAAGTTTGGGCTGGACAGGTGGACACTATAGAGGGTCTTGAATGCTTTAGATAGCAAGAAATTGAGTAGCCAAATGGGGTCTCCAATGAGCTAAGCAAGGTTGTGGCCTCCACCCCAGACCATTTTTATTGTATTCTTATTTCCAACAAGGCATGAAATGATCTAAAAGGAATTTTCATAAACAAATATACCAGCAAAATGAAAAAGATGTGGTATTTTTTTGACATATCATTTTGCTAAGCAAGCCTGAATATGCTCTGAAGGATTTATTCTCAATTGGAGGAGCATTCTGCTGGACTCTACCTCATCTCTAGGAAGGGTCACCTATTACTGAAATCCCTTAATTTCTGTTAAAGAATTACCATAATAATGTGATGCCATAAATAATATTCTCATCATGTGTTGATACAACATGCATGTCTCTCTCTCTGGTCTCCTTTCAATAACATAAATAAGTAAGTGTATTCAGCATCTCTCTTTTCCCTTTTCGGGTACTGTCAGATCTCAAATTCACCAAGAATTTGCACTTTTTTCTTAAATACATCTTTTATGAAAGTGTAGCCTTTAAAAAGCTCAAAAATCGCTTATCATACCACTGCCATTTCAGACGAGACTCCCTCCCTCACCCCCACTATGCTGCTGTCAGAATTGAAATGTTTTTAATAAACAAAATAAAATATAATGGCCTCATATGGGAATGTGGGTGTCTGCAACATTCTGCTACTATAGTTCCCTGCCTCTCTACGACAGGATGAAGGTATTTTTCATTATCCACTTTCTGGAAGTTTTTACAATTACTCAGAGTTTAGTGAAGTAGTGACTTCTTTAGACCTTCTACTAGGAGGCAGTAGATTTAGTTGCTTGGAGGAAATGTAAGGGAGGAGAGGGAATGAGAGGGAGAGACAGACAAACAGAGAAATAGACACAGACGGAGACACAGACGGAGACTTGGGGAAAGATATTTCTTCTTTTTTGTCCTGGAGTTCCCTTTCTGTATAATTGGGTAATTGAACTAGGTAATCTCAACAGTACCTTCCAATCATTAAGCATGTACTTTGATCCAAGCACTATTCTGGGCACTCAAATATGGAGACAAAGAATGAAACTCCCACTCTTCTATCTTAGCCTTTGGCAGCAATAACTACCATGGGAGAGGAAGGCAGAATTTGGGAGAGGGCAGACACCAGAGCTCCCCACCAGTTGATAACAGTGCTTGGTGACATATTGCCAAGTTTTTAAATACAGTAATTCTATATTAATACTTAATTAATTTCTAGTGAATTAGGAAGGAAATCATAATTCCTCCCCCAACCCTGATGCAAAGTTCAGGCAGTTCAAAAGGTATTAGAAAAGGAAGCATCAGTGGCCTGGGTGAAAAAATTAAGGAGGTACCTATTACAAATTGGGTTGGACTACCCCAACCTAAAAGTAACTTGACTGTTAAGATTTAGGCAGCATTGTCCAAATGGCCCTAGGCCTAGGGCTTGGAATGTCAAAAGTGTAATGCCACTTCCACTCTTCAGCATAATCTGGATAACTGGAAATTTTCATGAATGCTGAACATCAATTACCCTTTTTCAAAGACAGTAAATAGAACATGATACATTTCATTAAGCCACCTGTCACAATATTCCAGGAATCCTAATAACAGATACCTCTTCTAGGACTAGGTGACTTCCCCATCAGAAATAGTGAAGAAGGATGCAGAACATTTCATTAAGCCTCAGTTATCACTTGATAGTTATCACTTACCTTATGATGCAGAGCCAACATCACCATCGAGTCTTTCCATGTTCTCTATACATCAGGAAGTTTAGAGGATAACTTGATGTACAAGGTATTCCAAGGTAAGGGACTGTGAGCTCTGTCTCTGTCTTTCTGTTTCTCTGTCTCTGTCTCTCTCTCAAAGGATACAAACCAGGAAAACCATCCATCTACCAAATGCAGCTCCGTAGGGCTGTGCTGCTGTGCCATGAAGAGGCTCTCTTGCTTTCCTACCATTCATTCATCCATTCATCCATTCATTCATTTATCCCTTCAATATCCTCTTATATTCATCTTTATTGCTACAGTATAAGGGTAGGTTTAGGGAGCTGGGGCCAGAGGTCTCCCTAGAGTCACCTGAAGCTTAGCTAGTCAGTTAGAGATGAAGAAAGGCTGAGCCTTCATTAGGACTATTAGTGACAGCTGCAGTCTTGGCCGCACCATCATTCAGCTGACTCACTCCATGATCCTAGCAGTCCTCAAGTTCCTCCTACAAGTCCCAACTTTTCACTCTTCCAAGTTCTCCAAGAATGAGACTGGATGTCCTTCAAGTTCCCAGGGTCACAGCCCTGATCAATCTCTTAATTAGGCTACTGGTCATGGGGTTGGTATAGCCCAACTCATTAAGTATTTATAGCCAGATGTGATAGGAGAAAGCTCTCCCTTTCTAAAGTTCTTGATGCTTGGGAGGAAGGGGTAAGTTTATCTACTTGTCCTGGAAGCTGGCTAGGGAGTGCTGCCCCCTCCCCCTCAAAGTACTGCTGGATATCTCGGCAAAATACATTTCCTACCTCTAGCTAAAATGTGCTGAGGTATTTTTCAGGTTCTTGCAGCTGGAGGCTCCACAACTGAGAAGTGGTATTTAAGGCATCTGGTCCTCAGAGCAACACTACTACACGCACCTGAAGTATCTTCTGATCCTTTTCCTCATTCCAGGGCTGATGACGTGTCAGGTTCAAAGATGTTCCAATATTTAGAGCTAGAAAGCATCTTTGAGATCATCTGGCACACTTTATTTACGTGACATCAGTCAGTATTCATCACTTTCTGGACTTTAATTTCTTCATGAAATGAAAAAAGTTGGAGAGGTTTCCACATGGCCACCCATCTATACCTGCCAACAAATTAAATATATCTACTGCCATCACAACTTCCATTGAAACAATGCTAATCATTAGAGCAACCTAATGTCCCCCTTTCCTCCTAGCTAGGCTGGAATCCTTACTGTCCCCCAAGTGGGTCAAGATCCTTCCTTCTCTGACTTTGCTTAAGTTATTCACGCCCAGTCAAGTGTCCTCCATTCTCCTTTCCTTCAGCCAATTTCCACCCATCTTTGAAGGCTTGCAAAAAGTTCCTCCTTCTCCCAGAAACACTATTGATTGCCCTTCTTATTACGCCTTCAGAGCTTTGGGTTTGTGTCACCAGAATTGACCTTACCTATGTTCTTGCATTGTTCTTTATTCATCAACTTCAAAACTAATCAATGACTATCTGTAGAAGCAAGTACCTATTATGTGCATGCTTTATTTTTTCTCTTCTTCTACCTGGTAATCCCATGATATAAGTGGTCATTTTGGGGAAACCTTTGGTCTCCCCTCCCCCCCACCCCATAGTCTAGTAAAGTATTGAGTTTATAGTAGGCATGCAAAAAATGATTAATTGATCAATTAAATGGTATGAAACACAATTTAGCCTTTGATGATTCAGAAGGTACTAAAAACCTAGAGTGAGTTACTGCAATAATAGAGCTGAGAGAGGTTTTAGAAATCCCCAAGCCCAACTACTTCATTTTACAAGCAAGGAAATTGATGCTGGGAGAGAAACAGAGACTTGCTTTTGCTTACAAAGTAGACCTTAGCAGAGTAGGGATTTGAACGTAGGCACGTCCCATGCTACACCATGTTAGAGCCTCTGGGTCCTTTTTTCCTCCTAATTATCAATTTATTATATTTCAAACGTAGGAAAATTATCATTCTTTGAGTAAAATTTAATAGAATCCTAGACATTTTTTGGAAAAAAAAGATATAAGCTTCAAAATAGAATAATTAGGCTACATATGTATAAGAAAATGCACATTTTTAATATGAAAAGCTTTGATGTATTTTTCTCTTTCCCTTTCATGGAATATACAGAGACTTCACATGCTGACCAATTCTATTCTGAAGGGCATAACAAAAGAGGAGGCCCCCATGACATCTACCCAGATGCCTGCTGTGAGCATTCTGATGGACACCGCTTCCCTTTGGGTGTATCCCATCACTGTCCTGTCTACTGGAAGGGCTATATTGTACCGTGGACCTAGCCCTATGCCT
The DNA here is from genome assembly GCF_900497805.2 of Vombatus ursinus. NCBI lineage: Eukaryota > Metazoa > Chordata > Mammalia > Diprotodontia > Vombatidae > Vombatus > Vombatus ursinus. Next base: position 4,157,008 of record NW_020950172.1, on the reverse strand, counting down.
TCCTCAGCTGTTTACATACAGGTAGCTAAGCCAAAAATATTTAACTCTTTCCTTTTGTTACCCTCTCTCCCCCATCCCTCTCCTGCCAATTAACACCCATCCTTGCCAGCATGGAGTTTCTAAAGGAGTACAATCTAAGGGATTTGTGCAGTAACAAAGAAATCCCTAATCTGCCAGATCTTTGCAATTACGGATGAACCCCAGTGACCAGGAAGGGCATCAAGATCTACTGCTCCAGGAGCATGTCCTCATGCAAAAATACTTTATTTCTTTCTTGGACAAATTACAGAGTGAATTTTGCCTCTGAAACCATTAAAAGAAAACTAGCCTGCATGAACTGCATTTTAGTGTCCAGATACCTTTTTTTTCCTTTAAAAACCTTAATATTCTTAGTTGTGCTTTTTACAGTAATTACCTAAAGCTTGAAGGCCAGTCAGAAAGGAGGAAATTGAAAGCTCCTATTCCTTCTAAAATAAGAGGGAAATGATTGTTATTATTATTATTATTATTATTATTATTATTATTAATTATTACCAATAACAGTCTCTAAAATGTGTTTTGCACTTTACAGATGTCACTCTAAAGTACAATACACACTTGATAGTTTACAAAGGGCTTACAAATGCTTTCTTGCAAGTCTATTAGCTATTATTCTAGCAGAAACAGTGGTTACTGGAAACTAGCAAGGATTCACTTGGGGAAATCGTGACTGATATTTCATTTTTGTAAATAATGGGTGATTAGGCTGATAAATGAGAATTAGGCTGGAATCTATGAGTGCAAGAACCACATCTTCCTTAATTCTGTATCCACCCTTGCACCAAATAGGGTGCTTTTGAACTGGCAGACATTCAGAATAAATAGATGAAAGAATATAATTGTGATCTCCTTCAAGTTCACATTGTCGCCTTTTTATCACCAGTGTCTATTTCCAAGCCTGGCTCTTAGTAGTAGCTGCTTAATAAATGCTCATTGTGTTATTGGTTGATAACATACTAAGATTTCAGCAGAAGGATTTGACAAAGCCTTAAATGATAACATAGATCGTAAAATTTAGGGTTGGAAAGCACTGTGGAGATGGTATAGAGATTCTAGAGACTTGGCCAAGGTCATGTGAATAGCAAAAATAATTGATGACATTTTTATAACTCCCCCTCTCTCTAATTTTCCTACACACACACACACACACACACACACACACACTTTCCAATTATGGAACCACAATTAGGTCAAGTCTGCCACAGTGCCTAGATGGAATAGGCCACTGTTGGTCTCTGTAGTTCCACTCAACTTTCCAAACAGAAACATGACTTCACTATGTTTGTTGTCTACCCCAGTTAAATATGAGCTCCTTGAGAACTGTCTTGAATTTTGTCTTTATGTCCACAGTACTTACCACAATTTTTGAAACATGAGGAATGTTTTCCCTCCCATTGATTCACTTAAGATTTGCAAAATGTTTCATATGAAGGATCTCACTGAAGCCTCTCAACAGCATCATGAGGTTGGAGTACTACAGCTTTGATTGTCCCTATTCCACTCACTAAGAAACTTTAGAGATGGCTTAGAGTGATTATGTGCATTGCATATGGTCACATAGCTAGTGTTAGGAGCAGGATTTGAACATAGGCTGCCCTGACTTGAACTCCAGAATTCTACCCATTATTTAATGTTTCTCTCAGTGGTGGAGCCAGAAATAGGATCCATATCCCATGACTCCCTATTCCATGCTCAATCTAATCAAATTTAAATAAATAAGCATCTTTCCCAACAGTAGGTATCCTAGATCTTCACAGGACTATTAGGCAGAGAACATCTAGTGAACCTTAAAGTGCTACAGATTTGTGAGTTGTGGGTGAAATCTCTTCTTGGTGCATCACCACCACCATCACCACCACCACCACTACCACCACCACCATCACCATCATCACCATCATCATCATCATCATCATCATCTTACTTTTTCCATGACTTTAAAAGTTGACAAAATATCTCTTCCTACACTGATTCTGAGGCATGTAGTAAAATGTATTAATCCTGATCCTTAGATAACAAAATGGAAGGCCATGGAAAGGAAATGATTTTTCTAAGGTCACAAAACTCATAAATCCTACTGTTGGGATTTGAACCTTGATCTCCCAATTCCCAGGTCATCATGTTATAAAGCACTGCATTGTCTTTTGCAGAGTGAAAGGTTTTATCCCTTAGAAAAGTAATTTCAGGCACTAGTGAAGCAAGTAGGACAAAGATCTGACTGGTCTGAAATCATGCAGGCTGCCACCTACCACACTGATGACCAAAGCCAGACTTGTAGGAAACTATATTAGTTCCAGACCAAAATGCAAAGAGCCCATCACTGTTGTCATGGCTTTTCATGGAAAAGTTTCTTTCCCCTAGCTTTGAAATGGCCTCATTCCACTTCCTAATGAATTACTCTTCACTTCACTGAGCACCCACCCAAGAGAAATAACAGGGAGCCTTTCAGCAGGGGCCCCCTAATAGATTGGCACTGGCTGTTGGACAGCCCTTCTCTCCCTGCACACCGGTCTTCCCAGTCCACAAATGAGGGAGACTATTGACACTAACTGGAAAATTACCAACTCTCCATCTTGGTTTATACCTATTTGTAGCTAAACTAGAGACCATCTCTTCTGTAGATTGTGTTTCCCCAATCAAGTGTGTGTCTGAGCACAAAGGTGCATTTTAATTCTTTTGTTACAAAGGAATATTTTGGATATCATTGGTGTCCAAGAAAATTAAGAGACCAAATAGCCTATTCCTCTACCCTCAGACAGCATTTTGATCAATCTTAAGAATTAGTGCATTGTAGTCAGAAGAATATTGGATAAGGACCCAAGAAACCTGGGTTCAAGCTACAGAAATAATACCTACTTGTGAGTTCAATGAAGTTGGAGAATGTATGAATATAAGTGATGATTATTATTCAATCATCTTCTGGGAAAAATGTGCAAGGTCATCTTAGAGGTTTGGATATCAAACAGAAATGAAACCTCAAGTGTTCTCAGTTATCCTAAGTATTATACCAAATCTCAAATCCGAAAACTTAGCAAAAATAAATGGACCATTTTATTATTGGACTTAAAATATAAACTCCCTAAGACCAAGCATAGGTAGAACCACATATTTCACTAGCTATCCAACAAGGGAATTTTTTATTTTGAACATATTATTTACTAAATATTTAAGAATATGAAATTTTAATCATCAGGCTCAAGAAACAAATAACAACACTTTAAAAATAAACAATTAAATTTTAAGTTTACAAACAAAAATGAAATACAAAATACCAATTTTTGAGGTGACATTGGGGTGTGCCTGGACACTAATGCATTCATGGTGGAGTTGTGAACTGATCCAACCTTTCTGGAGAGCAATTTGGAACTATGCCCAAAGGGCTGTAAAACTCTGCATACCCTTTGGTCCATCAATACCATTACTAGATCTGTATCCCAAAGAGATCATAAAAAGGGGAAGAGGACCCACATGTACACACATATTTATAGCAGCTCTTTTTGTGGTGGCCAAGAATTGGAAATTGAAGGGATGCTTATCAATTTGGAAATGGCTGAACATGTTGTGGTATATGAATATAATAGAATACTATTGTGTTATAAGAAATGATGAGCAGGAGGACTTCAGAAAAACCTAGAAAGACTTACATGAACTGATTCTTGATAAAATGAGCAGAACCAAGAGAACATTGTACACAGCAACAGCAAAATTGTGTGATGATCAATTATGTTAGACTTAGCTCTTCTCAGTCATACAATGATCTAAGACAATTCCAAAAGACTTATGATGAAAAATGCTATCCACATCCAGAGAAAGAACTATGGAGTCTGAATGCATATCAAAGCATACTATTTCCACTTTTTTGTGGCTTTTCCCTTTTATTCTGTTTCTTCTTTCACAACATGACCAATGTGGAAATAGGTTTACATGATTGCACATGCATAATGTATATCAGATTACTTACTGTCTTTGGGAGGGGGGATGGAAGGGAGGAAGGGAGAAAAATTTGAAACTCAAAGTCTTATAAAAAGTGATGTTGAAAACTGTCTTTACATGTTATCAGAAAAAGAAATGTCATCTGCCAAAAGAAAAAAAAAACCATGCCATACTCTGAAGTCATCCATATAACATAGGTGGTTGACAAGACTATAAGAAGGGGACTACATGAGGCATCTGGGGTAAGGATGGTGACTAACCTTTCTGAATCAAAGACTGGATTCTCAGGAAGTTGGCTCAGGGAGACCACAGGTGAGATGTTTGAATGGAGCAAACTATGACGCTTCTTGGCCAGATTTTGTGTCTAAGGAGAATGGCCTGGAAAGACATCAGCTTGTTTACATACAATGACCTTAATCAGTTGACAGTAGTAGAATTAGGTGCAAATTTGGATATAACCTATCACAACCTGCACATTTTTCTAAATAAGAAAAGTAAGGTCAAAAAGGGAAAGCTTTTACCCTATGATACTATGGTCTTATGACCAAATTATCTCCAAGTATCTTCTAGTGCTGACATTTCTAATGGTAAGGTCCTCCCAGCTCTGATATAATTTTCTCTCCCAAGGTCCATTGTGGCTCTGCCATTCCATGTTCTGAAGCCCCTCTCTCCTTATTATTTTGAATCATTTACCCAATGTCACACAGCTGCAGAGGGGCCTAGCCAGGATTCAAATCCAGGTGCTCTACTATAAGTCCAAGATTCCATATCTCAGTGCCCCCCATCATCAGCCTCCCTCATCAGACTGACATAACTTGAGCTACTCTCCTGATACCCAATCTAATAATGCCTTGTTATAGTCCATGGTATTGATAAATCAAGAGAAGTCAGGTAGAGCTAGCCAGAAGCACAGGAGATGATTTCCTCCTCCAATCTCTAGCCAAAGGCTTTACATTCCATTTAATTACCTAGAAAAGTGACAAACAGAAGTCTGATTGTATATTTAACAGTGATCCCTCAGGATTACTCCATCAGCCTGTGGCTAGGTGGGCTCTTTCCCTGGGGTGAATTCCTAAGAGTCTTTACAAATCAAAGGTGTATGACAAAGGCAACAATGTCCTCTCACTCAAAACAATGGTTCTGGATCCAACTAGACTCTCAGCCAGGCACACCGGATGTCCATTTTTTTATATCAATGGATCCAGGAGAGCTGGATGGTGATCTGTTCTGGCTGAGCAAGAAGCTACTACATACTAGGCTCTACTGACCATGACCCTTTGTGGCTAAGTACATTGGCCTTGACAAAACCCATGGTGAGAAAGATATAAGGAGATTGCTTGTAGGGGCTCAGGAAGAGAAGACTTAGAGATGACAAGACGGCTGCCTTCAAATGCTTCATGAAAGACAAAAGATGTAAGGCTGCATGGAGAGAGGCATAGTGTATAAGACATTGGGATATATTTGGCATATAGAGGAGGATGCCCACAAGGTTATGAAGGCTTGAAACTATGCCCCTCAAGGAGGAAGGATGAGTTAGTAGAAAGAACCTGGTTCTGCAACCTAATGTTTTTGTCACCTGAGCTAGTTCATTCCATCTACCTGCCCCTTCCTTTCTTCACCTAAAAGGGCAGACAATAAAACCATCAGCACTTATTTAGTTGGTGTGTGGCGGGGTGGGGGGCGGGGTGCAGCGAGGGAAGCAATGGGAAATCTTCCATATATCAAAGAAATTAGGGATGTTTAGCCAGGAGAAGAGAGGACTCAGGTATTATGCAATAGCTATCTTCAGAAACATGCAGAGCTTGCCAATGGAGCTGGCTTGCTTGGTCCCAAAGGGCAGAAATGTGAACAGTCAAGTCAACAAGTCGCCAAACATTTCTGAGATGACTGTATGCCAGAGCCCATGCTGAGCACTGGGAAACAAGAGAAGAAAATGAGCCCTTGCCCTCAACAAGCTTGCATTCTCCCCGGGGGAAAACAACAACAATAACAGCAACAAACACATAAAAGGGAGCTGAAAAGTTGGAGGTGGAGCTGACAGAGAAGGGCTATTATTGTGCCAGGTAACAGGCATAAGATCATGAAGGAGAAAATCCATGGAAGAAAGTCTAGAGAGTTCAAAGTGCCGCCTGGAGAGGAATAAAGGAATGCTTAGCCTGGCTGTCTTCCTTAAAACGAAGGTTCTAGATTGTTGCTTCTAGAACCTTCTAGGGTTCCCTCCTAGTCCAAGGGAGAGGCCTCAGGGGTGGAAGATACTTTTAATGCTTGGGAGTTCATGGGCAAGATGAGCTCCTAGGGTGAAGAGGTTTCTATGGCATGGTAGAGAAAGTCCAGAGAGTCAGTGTAGCCTGGAGAGGGGCAAATTTGGGCCTAGTAAAAGGATACAGCTTCCAGCAATTGACAGCTGTATAAAGATTAAATTGACTACCTCTGTGGGTAGTGAGCTGACCATTACTGGAAAAGTTTAGGTAGATGTTGAATGAACATTTGTCAGTCACACAGATGAGGAGATTCCTGCTTCAGATGGGGGATGGGGTGGTGCAGAGCTAGATGATCCATCAAGCTCCCCTCCCCCACCTTGAGATTCTATGGTTCTATAGAGACAGAACAGCTGTTTTAATTGGATAGTTTCAGTGGGGCTTTCTTCATAATCCTATCCACTGTCTAAAAGATTTCTCAGTTAATAAATGGTGTGGCTGTGCTCTGACAAACTGACCAAAAGGTGATGAGAAATATCTTCATTAAGAGTAACTCAGTCAAATACAGGAAGGAAATATTCTAGTGTCTGGTGGCCAACTGTTCTCTGCTTCCATTTCCATTCATGACAAGTAGAAAAAGTGAAAGGACTGACCATGAGGAAATAGGGTAGACATAGAATACATACGCATAATGGTCTTCTAACCTTTGACATGAATTACCAAGAACAAACATTTTTTTTTCCATAGGCCATTTAGAAAGGATAAGGACTCTGGTAAAAAGCTGACTTGAAAATGGTCATGCCTAGAAACAAAGAGCCATTACACCTGGTGTGGTGGAAGGCATCCCAGGTCCGCACCGGAAGACCTTGCTTTAGAACACAGCACTGCCACTTGGGAGACAGACCTTGGGTAAGTAACTATTGGGGGGAGCCTTCATTTCCTTTCTCCAAAAACATAAATGAAGAAATTATCCAGTAACAGAGGAAGGAAAAAAGGGAGGGAGAGAAGGAGGAAGGAAGGGAAAAAGGGAGGAAAGAAGGAAGGGAGGGAGGGAGGAAGAAAGGAAAAAAATCACTCAATATGATATGTACAAGGAGCCAAGATCGTCACTGCCCTCCAGGAGCTTGCATAAAGAGGGAAAGGTTAGGGAAATGGTAGAGGAAGACAAGGAGCAAAAAGTGACATGGTCAGTCTTGGGCTTAAAAAACATCAACTTGGCATCTGTGTGGCACCAGGATAGAAGAGAAATAAAGCTAAAAAAATGTCTGCATTGGGGAGCTGAAGAATTCAGGGGATTGACTGTCAGAGAAACCTTCAGGGGAGGGGAATACTGATCTATTAATTTCACAAATAAATTAAGGACTCAGAGAAGAAGTGATACCATCTTTATCTGAAACTGTCATGGCACTGGAATCAATGTGCTCAGTTTTAAAGGATGCCTCTCTTGTGACAGGATAAATTTTATTTATATCCTGGTGATTAAACCAAAGTAATTTATTAGAGTTTTATGAGGGCATTTTCCCACAAATCTTAAAATATATACTGTACCAAATATGCCTATTTACTGCCATTATTCAACATGGATTCTCCTTTTTTATCTGACTTTGTGATTTAAGAGTTTGTTTTTCATAAGATTCCAATCTTAATATTGTTGGAATGCTTTGTAATAGGAGATGTCAGATCTTCTTTTGGAGGCATTGAATCTTTTCCATCTGAAATAGTCAGCCATTTTCCAACCCTTAGTGCATTATGGTACATGGGTTTCAGAGGCAGATGACTCTGAGTGGATAAATACCTTAACCCAGCAAAAGAGGATGTTCTAGGAATGGGCACATACTACATTCACATGCATGGTGTATGACATACATAAAGCAACTCTCTCCATACTGGGACATCACAAAGCAGAAATGCCCAGAGGTCATCCAGACTGAACTATATCTGAGCAGAAAGTGTGTGGGCAGTATGGTTTAGTGGAAAGAACACCAGAACCTTGGTTTGATGATTACTCTCAGTCCTCAGAATTATGAGGTGCAGAGGAGGGAAACCAGGATTCTGGGGATTGAGGACTAATGAATGTAAAAATCAACTAATGAAACTTGGGGGGGGTGTAGGGGTGAGGTGAGGATGGAGCAGGGGGGCTGTTCTTCAAGCATTTGGTGGAGAAAAGGAATAGTGATTGTTCTGTTTGGTTCCAGAAAACAGAATGAAGAGCATGGGGATTGGGGTGGGGTAGGAGTGGGAGGTAAGAGCTGAGAATGAGTGAAGTTGGAAAGATGGTTGAAGAAGAAAAATGGTAGCTTCAGAATGAGAACTGTCAATTTAATAAGAGGAAAACCTTTTTAATAATGAGAGCCATCCAAAAGTAGGAAGTATCCAAAAATGGTAAAGCAGACTGCTGGTAGAGGTGAGGAGTCCAATGTCAAGGGGGAAGACAGATGGCCACTTGTCAAGGGAGGCCCATAATCTAGAGAAAATTTTTGTCATGTTCTCTCCTCTTGTAGAATGGGAGCTTCTTGGGGAAAAGAGCCAAGACTTCTACTTTCTTTCTATCCATAAGCCTCAGCATATGTCCTGGCACAGAGGTAACACTTAAGAAATCCTTCAGTGATTGAGTGGTAGGTCATGGGATCTTTGATTTAGAGACAGAATGTATCTCAGAGGTAATATAGTCTAATGTTCTCATTTTCACAATACTTTCCTCCTCCTCTTCCTTCTCCAACTCCTCCTTCACCTTATTGTTATTATTATTATTATTGCAGATGGCATTTTTAAAAACCTTTAGGTTTTCAAAGTGTTTTACAAAGATCACTTCATTTCTATCCTCACAACAGCCCTGGGCAGTAGGTGTTCATCTCTTTATTTTAAAGATAAGAAAATTGAGATAGGCAGAAAGGTTAAGTGACTTGCCCAGGGTCACGCCTAGTAAATGTCTGAAGTCTTATTTGAATTTGGGTCCCCCAGATTTGAGGTCCAGTGTATCCATTGTGCTACTGACGAAGAAACTGAAATCCAGAGAAGGGAACTAATTTGGGAGCTTTAGATCATTAATTCAGTCATCGAAGGGATCTCCAAAGCCATCTAGGCCAATTCCTTCACTTTGCAGATAAGGAAACTGAGGCAGTGACTTGCCCAAGGTTACACAAGGCAGAATAAATATCAGATGCAGAATTTCAATGGGATCCATCAATCAAAGAGTTGTCAGGATTCTTTCTCCTCAGAACAGTCAGCTCAATGTTACTGCCTCCTATTTATTCTACATAAAAGCACCAAGGAGGCCTGGAGCTCACAGTTTTCGATCTCTGCTGAGTCCCCACCTTCTTTTCATCTGATTCCTTCCTTAATGGGCTGTCCATTCTCTGGAAAAGCAGCCAAGAAGTCAGTGGGAACTCACCAGACTTTGCAGGCCTTGCTTTCTTCACAAAACATTGTCCTGGGAAAAAATGAAACAATTAAAACATTGCACCCAGGGGATTTCTTCAGCAGAAACACAGAAGGGCCTTGCTGGCTTGGGTTCCGGAGCCCTCCTTTACTCCCTCTCTCTGTGTGCCTATCAGCATTCATCTTCTCCTGTTGGAGATTGTTGGACCATTAATCTGAAATGAGATATTTTTCCCTCAACCTACGGCAGGTATAAGACACACAAACACACAAAATCTTTGTCCTTTGTTTCTCACTCAGGACTGAGCATCCTCCAGGACCAGTCTGGGGTCTGCCTTTGACTCTGAAGAAAGTCTGGCTAAGGAAGAGCACCTTACGCTGAAGTCAGAAGTCGAGGCATTGACGGTGTCAGAATCCTGGAGCCTCTGAGTTGGCAGGGACATTGAAGGCCATCTGACCCACCCTAGAACCGCCCAGTAGTCTTTCTAGAGCATCACCGTCAAATGGGCCTCAAAACGTTGATTGAGCAGCCTCCACAAAGTGGCTCGTTCTCCTCTGGTTCAGATGATTGGGAAGACATTGCTCAGAATCCAATCCTAAATTTGCCTCTTGGCCCCTGCTATGCTCTAGCCCCCATTCTGCCCTCTAGAAACAAGCAGAAGGCTCATACCTCTCTCAGTCAATAAACTTTCAAGTCCTTGAAGACAGTTACCATGTTTCATCCACCCCAACCTCCTCTTGTCTGTGTCTTCATCTTTACCAACTTTACCAAGTTCCATCAGTCTATTTGGCATAGACTAAAGTCCAATCACAATGCTGGATGCCCTTCTCAGCTTAAGTATATCCTTCCCAAAATATCACACATAGAACTAAATCTCATGTTCCATATTTGATCTGACCAGGGCAGAGTGTTGGCTTGGTGTTCTGGTTCACATGGACCATATTCCAGTCATACACATGGACCCTCTGATCTAAACTGAATTTTTCTTCATGCCTGGTACAGGACTTCCTGCACACACAGAAGACCCCTGGTGAATATGTGTACAATTACAATGACTTGGTAAGACATCCCCAATGGCGTCTTCCAGGGGTCAGTGCTTGGTACTAACCTAATTGACATCTTACCAATGACATGAAAAAAGGGGGAAAAAAGCACAGATAGCACATATATTGGATTTACAGAGGACACTATGCTGGTAGGGAAAACCAACATGCTAGGTAACAGAATCAGCATCCAAAAACACCTTGAAAGGTTGGAACACTTGGTTATCTAATAAGATGAAATTAAATGGAGACAAATGTAAAGTTCTCCACTTGAATTTAAATAATCAGCTCTACAAGTGCAATATGGCAGAGGTATGGTATGAGAGCAGTTTGTCTGAAAAAGATCAGAAGGTTTAGGTGGACTGCAAGATCAGTGTAAGTCAGGAAGTATAATAAGGTAGCCCCCATGGCTTATTCAATCTTGGGCTGCATAAAGAGAGGCATAGCTCTTAAGAACAAGGTGGTAATCATCAAGTCAACAAGAAGTATTTACTAAGCATTAGCTCACAGTCTAATGTGGAGACAGCATGCAAACAAATATGTATCAGCAAGATAAGTGCAGGATAAATTGGAGGTAATTTAAGAAGGAAAAAGTCAGCATTTCAGAGGACGGGGAAGGGCTTCTTGCTCAAATTCAGATCTTAGATGAGACTTGGAGGAAGCCAGAGAAGCCAGGAGACCGAGATGAGGAGAGAGAACATTATTTTGCCCTGGGCAGACCACATAGGGAGCATTGTGCACAGTTCTGGGTGACACAGTTTAGCGAGGACATTGGTACGGGGAATAGTATCCATGGAAAAGCAAATGTGAAGGGGAAGGACTTGGAGATCAGACCCCTGGAGGATAAATTGAAAGAGTAGGAGTTATTTAGTCTTGAGAAAAATCAAGGGAGCATGATTTGTGGTTGTAAAGATTTGAAGGGCTAACATAGAGGAGTGAGTCACTTGGTTCTGCATGACCCATGAACAGCCTTTCAATAATCTCCAGGGCTAATATTGGAGGGGATGTAGGAAAACTGAGACACTAATGTGCTGCTGATGGAGTTGTGAACTGATCCAACTATTCTGGAGAACAATTTGGAACTATGTCCAAAGGGCATAAACTATGCTTACCCTTTGATCCAGCAATACCACTACTAGGTCTGTATCCAAAAGAGATTATAAAAATGGGCAAAAGACCCACATGTACAAAAATATTTATAGCAGCTCTTTTTGTGGTGGCCAAGAATTGGAAATTGAGTGGATGCCCATCAATTGGCTGAACAAGTTGTGGTATATGAATGTAATGGAATACTATTATGCTATAAGAAGTGATGAGCAGGATGCTTTCAGAAAAAAAAAACAAAACAAAACCTGGAAAGACTTGTGTGAACTGATGCTGAGTGAAGTGAGCAGAATCAAGAGAAATTTGTACATGGTACAAGTTTGTACATGGTACAAATTTGTACCATGGTAACAGCAACATTGCATGATGAAGAATTGTAAATGATTTAGCTATTCTCAGCAATACAATGATCCAAGACAATCCCAAAGGACCACTGATAAAGTATGCTATCCACCCGTAGAGAAAGAACAAATATTGTCTGAGTACAGACTAAAGCATTTTCTATCTCTTTCTGTTTCTGCCTCTGTCTCTCTCTGTCTGTCTGTCTTTCTCTCTCAAAATGACTATATGGAACTGTTTTACGTGACTTCACACATACAACCTATTTTGGATTGCTTACCCTCTGAGGCAAGGGGGAGGGGAGGCAAGGGATAGAATTTGGAACTCAAAACTTTAAAAAACTTTTAAAAAATTTTAAAAATTGTTTTAACATGTAATTGGGAAAAATATTTTTAAAAAATTATTCCCACTTCTTGACCCAGTACCTAGCGCATACATTAGTAGGCATTTAAAAAATTCTCATTGAATAAAAGAATGAATGAATCAAACTGCCCTTAAAAAGAATGAGACCTTGGGGAGGCAGAAGTTGCCCTTCCCCGTTGGAGATATTCCAACAAAGGTGAGATGAATGCAGTCTGCAGAACTGTGGAATGGAAGCTTCCTTCCCTACTGCCTCTCTCTGCCTCTCTCCTCACTTTTGTCCCTTTCCAGCTCTGAGATTCTATGATTCTTTAGCTAGAAATTAAGAAACTTCAAAGGTGCTATAAACATAAAGTGTTGCTCTGTGAAGCAACTGAGGAAGGCGATTGTTAATATTCATCCAACAGAAGGGGACCAAGAAAAACGCCAACATCCAAATCTGACTAGCCTTAGTCAGATTTCCATTAACTGGGTGTCAGGATCAGTGGCAATGAAAGCAAGTGAGAGCTTTCCAAAGGCTTCCTTAACTTCATTCAACCTCAGAAGAGGGATCATGGAAATTACATGATGAAGAATTTCACAGGATCCAAGACACAGCACGGGAAGTATCCTTAGGGGGCATCTAATCCAAGGCCCTTTTTATGTAGATGAGCGAAAGGACACCTGGCTTTGGGAAATGACTTACCTAAGTCCTTTCTGGTGGTAAGGGCCAGAGCTAGGATTTAAACCCAGGTCTTGGGATTCCAACATGCCTGCATCAAATGGAGGCTTGTTTCTCCCTCAGAATCTCCCCCGAGGTAAAGATCCAAAGTTGACATTCTGACTGACTTTAGACTTAACCTGGGGTCTATCAGTCTTGATTCAGGTTAGAAAATAATAGATTAGGGGGCATTACTCTAACCACCAACTCTGACTCGAATTTTCTTTGACTCCTAACTCAAACCTTATCTGTTCCCTAACCCCTCTCAGAATCTCTGCCCAAAGGAGACTGGGGATAGATTCCAAGGGCCCCTTGAATTTGGATAATTCCAAAAAAATGGAAAAATTCCATTTTTATTTTCACAAGCCTTTGGTTTCCTTTGTAACCTTCTGTATTTTATTATATGTGTTTTAAAATGGGATTTGGAAAAGAATTCCAGGGGCTCCACCAGTCTGCCTCCCAAAGAAGCCCCTGATAAACACCCAAAAGTCAAGAACCTCTGTTTTAGTTAGTGATCATTAAGAGCAAAGCAAAGTGCAAGCAGCTGTTGAGTCAGCTGAGGGTCTGGGACAGGAAGAGTATTTGGCTTTAAAACCCAACATCTGGGTCAGTAGCCCAAACCTCTCATTTTTTAGCCATGTGATCTTGGGCAAGTCCATTTACTGCTCTGGGTTTTCACTTTCTTGGCTCTAAATTCATAGAGTTATAAGAGAGAGTTAAAGGCCATTTCATATGGCACCCTCACATCACAGATGAGGGAACTGCTACTCAGAGAAATGCCCAAGATCACACAGATAATAAGTTACAAAGCTGGGGTTTCAATGCTGCCACCAGCCTTTCAAACCCAAATTCTTTCTGCTGTACCTATCTCAGTGTCCTAAGAAGAGGAGCGTTATTTGATATCACCTAGGATGGGTTAAAGATGCAGTACAAAGATCTAATGACATAGCAGATACAAGTCACTTTGTAAGCCATAAAGTGACACATAAATGTCACCTCCAATTGCTCAAGTAAAAGCCTTCCTTCTACACCTCATCATGGCTGGACTCTCAGAGGTTCCTCCCACAGAGCCCAAGGTGGGGGCAGACACCACTGCTACCATCATAGCCATCACCACCACTACCACCACAACCACCAATTCACTTCATTATGTCTGCTACCCCCGTGGCCATCACCACCACTCCTACTGCTACTGCTACTGGCTAATATTTCTATAGCACTTTAATGTTTGCAAATCACTTTACACTTGCTATCACTTTTGATCCTCCAAACAATCCCAAGAGATAAGTGGAACAGATATTATTAGCCTTGTTCTTCAGATAAGGAAATGGAGACGTAGGACATAAAGAAGTTTTCCAATGGCCTCACATTGGTATGATTGGGAAGTAATATTCAAACCCATGTCCCATATCCCAACCTCCTCTGACCCTAACCCTGCATGCTTTCAGGTTTATACTCAGGTTTTGAGTATGACTCAGGGATGGACTATGAGTCGGTCATACAAGGACCAGCTTGACCAAGTACAGAGAGCTGTGGCACCAGAAAGTTGATCACTTTAACATGACTTTTGTTGTTGTTGTTGTGAGACAACTCATGAAGGCCACTTCCCAAGGCCCGGAAGTATGTGGGTTGCATCTGTGGGGGAAGTTCTGCCATCACTGAAGCATGAAGTCAGCCCCAGTGGTGGTTGTATGTCATTCTTCTCCCATCTTGAATGGCCATTAATCTGAATGATTTAGGATGGTGCTTAGTTTGACTGTAAGCCAGCAAAAGATTAAGATGAACAATGCCTTTATCTTTGGAGTTCTTCCCAAATATCGAGGCACAGGCCAGTCAGTCAAACTACGAGTACTGAATTCTTGTGTGAAGTTTGATCTCCCACTGAGTGACTGCAGCTTCATTGTTGTCTAGATTAACCTTGAAAATGGGCAGTCCCCCACATAACAGATGAGTGACAAGCTGCATACAGCAAATATTGACTCCATACTTCACAGAAGATCAAGATCTACTGTCCTCTGAGGTGAGCACTGACCTTGCTCTTTCCTTAATCAATTGTCAAGTCTTGGGTCAATAAATCTTAATGTTCCTCTTCAACAGAAATCGATACCTTCCTATTGTTAACTGAGTCCAGAGGGATTAGAGGAAGAAAAAAACACACACTGGACCAGTCATCTCCTTGATGATTTTACAACCTGGCTTTATTCCGACTCCTCTTGTTGAGACATCCATGAAGTGTTCTGGAGAAATTAGAAGGAAGGTCATACCTGTTTGGGTCCAATGAGACTCTTTTCTCCTTCTCAGGAGATGCAGATTCCATCCAGAGGCACTGGGAAAAGCTATGACCATCAATATGTCTGACACTGAAGAATCCCTTTCTCCATCTCATCAATGGAAATAGATACAGACTTGGTGACATTTGGGATACATTCCAGTTGGTCAAGAGAATGTTCAGCTTGACCAAAGAAAATCAAGGTCACTCTGGCACATGAACAAAAAAGTACAAATTTTAGACTGTTTACCCTGCTTGGAATGGATTCCTTTCTCTCCACCTATATAACAATACCAGCTCCTTCATTTCCATGGAAGCCACGTGGTATGGTGGGGAGAGCTCTGGAATGAGAATCAGGAGTAGGGAGTCTGAGTTCTGGCACTGCCATTATCTACCTGGGATGCCTGGTTTAAATCATTTCTCTACCCTGAGTCTCACTTACCTTTTCTGTAAAATGAGGAGGCTAAATGAGTCCATGGGTTCAAGTCTCTTCCAGGCATGATATTCTCAAATTCTTCTTCTCACTTTGCCAATTTTTCTCCTAAAAGCAATGCCCAGAATAAGTGAACATACTACTCCAGATGCAGTCGAGATTGGAAACAGTAGAATTCTTGGAACTCTTGTTTTGTACATTGAAGTTCTTGTGTTAGCTTTGGGGTTAATCACGAAGCTGAAATCACTAAAATGAGTGCATTTTTTCTTCATTTCTATGGCCCCCACTCCAGCTCAGGCCTTCATCAACTCACACTTGAACTACTATACTTAAGTGATTGATTGGGCTCTCTCCCTAACATGCAATTTGGTCCCTTTTCCAATTATCCTGCACAGGCTTTCAGGGTCATATTCCTCAAACTTGTCTTTGTTCATGTCTTTCTATTACTCAAAAGTCTTCCATAACTCCTCATTACTGATGAATTCCTCCGCCCTTTCCTTCCTTCCTTCCTTCCTTCCTTCCTTCCTTCCTTCCTTTTCTTCTTTTTCCCTCCCACCCTACTTCCCTCCCTCCCTCACTCTCTTCTTTCCTTACTCCCTGTCTCTCCCTGAAGATGGAAGGAAAAGATATCTTTAAACTAGACTCAAAGAGAGAAGAATCTCTGGGTCGTCTCCACCTCAGAGGCAATAACCACAAGTTTACATCCATATCACTTCAGAGTTATAGAACTAGGAGGATAGTAATATCAATATTCTTATGCCTATTTTGCGGACAATGAAAGTGAAATTTTAAAAATTGAAGTGCTTGCTCAAGGTCACTTGGCTAGGAGGAGATATTCAGGCTGAGTCTCAAATTCAAAGTTTCAGAATCCAACTCCAGTGCCCTTCCTCAGAGCTATAACTTAAACGGGTCAAATTGGACTTTCTCCCAGAGTGCTGGGAGACATCCACTAGGGATGGGCATTTCCCTATAGTGAACACCGTCCTAGTTGTGAATGTTATCTCTGAACTTGTCATGTGGTCCAATACTAGCCCATGATGCCCACATGTGACATCTCTCTCATTGATCACCCCTCTCCCAATACATCAACCACAGTGATGTTTGGGTAATCCCCAAATTGCTTCTTTCATGCAGTATCTCCTCCTCCCTGCCTCCTCTACTCCACAACTGGGTTTGTACCAAGTGAAAAAAATATCCTAGTCTGACTGTTCTCTTCTTCCTTTATAAACACTCGGGGTTCTTAGGAAGGAGCAGAAGACAAAGCCAACTGTAAATATATTATTACTACATGACCCCTGTCTCTTCCTTCCACAAATTCACAGATGTCTCTAAGACATCAGCAGCAGGTCTGTTGGTCACGTATCTATGGTCCCATCCCCATCTTCTTACTATTATGTCCATATTTTAAGTTGCCGTAAGAACTGAGAGGCAGTTAGATGGCTCAGAGGGTAGAGTGGCAGGCCTGGGGTCAGGAAGACTCATCTTCCTGAGTTCAAATCTAGCCTCAGACACTCACTAACTCTGGGTATGTCATTCAACCCTGGTTGCCTCAGTTTCCTCATTTGTAAAATGAGCTGGAGAAGGAAATGGCAAATCAATCTAGTATTTTGCTAAGGAAACCCTAAATGAGATCACAAAGAGTTGGACACAACTGAAATGACTGAACAACAAGGAACTGAGACACAGAAGAGCTGGGTATTGGCCTCTTTTCTTCATTTTTTATCCAAATTCTGTATGGGGCAAAAGTCTGCCCAGCACTTGCCCACCCTGCCTGACCATGTAGCCAGAATGGATGTGGTCTTTTAGAAAGCCATCTGTGGACTGACCTGTTCAAGATATCTGAGATTTGTCCTGCCTTGGCCTCAGATTTAAAGTACCAATGATAACAATTGTGATGACCATAAGAGCTACTATTTTTAGAGGGCTTTAAGGTATACAAGCCCCTCTTCCCCACACTCACACCCCAATGTACACACCTTTAAAACAGCTGTGTGAAGTAGATAGCATAAGCATTATTATTTCCACTTTACAGAGAAGGAAACTGAGGCCAAGAGAGGGGGAAAAAACTTGCCCAAGACCACCCATTTTGTAAGTATCAGATTTGGAGAGACCTTTTGCTAGAATAACCCTACATTTCATTCTTTATCTTCTTTATTGGAAAGGCAGCATGTTGTAAAGAAAAGAACCCTGAATTTGCAGTGAGAAGACCTGGCCTACTATTCCCTGCTCTGCTCTTATTAGTTATGTGACCTTGAGGAAACCCTTCCATTCTCTGGGGTTGAATATTTCCTCCACGAAATGGGGATTTTGCCCTACAGGTTCTTTAAGATCTCTTCCAGCTCCAGCTGCCATGATCATGTTTCATTTGGCAAGTTACAGGGGACACAGGAAGAAGGAGAGTAAGAGAAAAGGTGGGAACCCTTAGTTAACTATTCACTTGTCTGAACATTCAACATGGCTTCCCTTCAGCCTTCCTCCATTTGAAATGAATCAGAGTTTTTCAACTTGGGCAGGAGAGTTCTGATTATTTTTATTTTGACTAAATACTGTTTTTTTAATATCATAAAGCATCCAAATTAGAAGTCTGAAGCCCCATTGAGTCATTTTCATTTAAAATAGAGCTTCACTCCACATGACAGCCACAGGGTTTAGGCAGCACATGCTGCCTCCTTCAGGCCTGGATATGCAGATGGGGAATTCTCCTTTCCATCCTCCGCCTCCCCAAGAAATGGAGGAAATACGTGATTTTTTGAGGTCACATAGAGAGAGCAAACAAGAGAGCAAATATTCAAAACAAGGTCTCCTGTCTCTGTCCAGTTATTCCCTCTTCATGATTGTGATTTTTTTTAATATGTCCTTTGCTGTAGTTATAAATGATAAGATTTCAATATGGAGTCACTTGGGGCTAAATAGTCCTAAAGACCATAAACATATAAGCAATGACAGACAGATTATACTTTTCCACTATCCTGACTCATTCTGACTCTAGGCAAAGATGTAATGATCATGGTTCCTGACTGGGCAAAGCTACTGGCCATCTGTGGAGACTGTGTACCAACACCCAGTCCTGGGGTCCCCAGTTACCAACTCAAATCCTCATCCAATTTCTTATTCTGATTTGGAAACTCCCTCTCCCAAGTCTGATGCTCATGAGTGATTCAGGGAATTTCCCCACACACATATGGATCTAATTAGAAATGCCTCTTCCCATATCTGGCATCTATTACACTCTCTCAAACAATCCCATCTTTAAGATGTAAAAGTTCCCTGCTCAGACCCCACTCTAAGTGTGTACTCTCACCTAAATCTTTGCTGCCACCTATCTCCCTCCCTCACCTGACTCTCCCTGGCCTTGGGTAGGTAGGGCTCCCTGTCAATGAATCCCTCTCTGTCTGTATTGCCATAAAGTCTACTTTGTATATTTCTGTTTATGCCTGAATGCTGCACCACATAGTAATAAAGCTCATGCTTGCACAAACTTCCTGAGTACCAATTTCCTGTAAATCCTTGAACCTAGGTCTTTGCTATAACCCAAGCCATGAAGCCAAATAAAGCAATCATGTTGCTTGTTAGGCCAACCACATTCGAGATGTTGCACTTCAGAAAATGTTATTAAGAGGGAAGACCAGGATGTTCAAACCATGGAAGACTACCTGAAGCTCTGATCCTAAACTCAAGTTGCCAGAGCTTGAAGGGAATGTGTTGATCATCTTGTCTAACTCCCTTTATTTCACAGAAAAGGAAACTGAGGCCCACAGTAAGTGACTATCTCAAAGTGACTTATCTGATGTCAGAGGTGAGACTGGATCCCAGGCCTCCTAAGACTTTATTATCTTGTCCCTGGGCTTGTACAGATAGAAAACATTTAATGCTTTAAGTGGTATGTTGGAGAGACAGGGGAAAGGGGCAGGGAGGTGGGAATCTGTACCCTAAAACCATTCTAGGTAATTACAAGTCACCTCATGTCTGTCCATCATGTTGGTTTGTGCCTTCCACAGAGGCAGCATGAAAGACATTAAGCGTCGTTCACAACATGGCAATTCTATCAACTGATGGGACACTGTTCAAGCCACTCCATGTGCCCGGCAGTGTGTATGATGTGAAGAACCCTGGAAGTAGACTCAGAAGACCTAGCTTCAAACCCTTCTTCTACTTTTTCCTAACTCTGTGAGCCCTTCCCCCCTTTATCTTCCTCACATACAAAGTGTGCATGTTAAATGAGATGACCTACAGGGACCATTCCAGCTCCAGATTTATAATCTGGTCTTCTCCTGACTTTTCAAAGACTGTTTCTTCATTTGTGACATGGGGACAATTATCCATGCCCACTCTCTTTACAGACTTATTGGGACAACTCAGTTGGATCACATACATGAAAGCAGGTTGAAAATGATAGCTTACCATTCAAAAATGGGAAACCATGTCCTTATTCCCCATGTTCTCTCCTAAGACCTATAAAGGCAAGAGCCATATGAGGTCTGACCAATGCAAAGGACAGAGGCACTATTCCATTCCTCTTCCTGGAAATTTGACCTCTCAATGCAGCCCATGATCTTATTATCATTTGTGGCTGCTTCTTCACATATCTGAATCTTATTGACTTTGCAGTCCACTAGAACCCCAAGATCTTCCTCAAAATGCCTTCTAAACTTGCCTCCTCTATCTTGTACTTATCAAATTGAGTTTTATAACCTAAGTGTATGATTTTATTTAACCTCTATTGAACTTCATCTTCTCATCTTCAGCCCAGGACTCTAGCCTATCAAAGCCTTTATAGGTGATGACTCTGTCCCCCAACATGTTAGCTCTCCCTCCCAGCTTGGTGTCATCTAAAGATTTGAGGGATTCTGTCTTCGATGCCTTTATGAAAGTGATTGCTAGAAATTGTCAGCAACACAGAGTCAAAATGGCTTTGCAAATGGAAATCTGCACTGTTGGCCAAAGCTCCAGAGGGCTGCCTTTCACAAGATTTGAGCTTCATCTGCATAGGTTTTCCCCTGCTGAAAGACTGTGGTTGGGTGCCATGCTGACTGACTGTTCAGGAGGAGGTAAAATGAATAGTCAGCAGAAATTTGGATATTTTGTCAACACTTTACCACACAATGTTGGGAAACATCTGGACTTTGGAACAGTTGTTGTAAGCTCCCATCTACATATTTGGAGCTGCACAGGGAGAGACAGACCCATGCACTACCTTGTGCAGCTAATAGCTCTTGAAATCTTCCTCATTTCAAGTACTGAGTGCTGTGGTTACAGGGAAACTCACTAGAAACTCTGTCAGACACAAAAGCCCATTTCTGTGATTGAAAAAAGATATAGGGGCCATGTTAGGCAGCACTTTTCCCTTCTCATTCTTCAGTTCTGAGCTACTCACTCCTTAAACAATGCCTGGTATGCTTAATGGGACCCATTCAGAGACACTTATGTCTCTGATAAAGGACATTCTCATTCTAGTGACAGTTCTAATACACAGTGTTTAAATTCCTTGAAGAGAAGAAAAACATC
Source organism: Vombatus ursinus (assembly GCF_900497805.2). NCBI lineage: Eukaryota > Metazoa > Chordata > Mammalia > Diprotodontia > Vombatidae > Vombatus > Vombatus ursinus. The sequence goes on along the minus strand of NW_020950172.1, from coordinate 4,135,709 downwards.
TCTTTCAACTCAGTATCTCCAGAAATTAAGATAGTATACAGTTTCAATATTGTTTCCTGTGAAAGATGGAGGAGCAAAGAGGATGGTGAAATTACACCAGCTCAATTCTTGGAACTGGGCTTGAAAAAGCCCTTAGGAATCATCTAGCCCAACTTCCTCAACTCTATAGAGCAGGAGATAGAGAATCAGGCCATTAAGAGGTTAAAATCTCATAGCTAGCTACTGACAAGGCTGGATCACCTATCACTTAGGAGCTCTGTGGTCATGTGTGTATACCTCAGTTCTCCTCTCTTGGACCCCAGTTTTCTTATCTAAAAATACGAGGATAACAATTCTGTGCCCAACAGCTGGCTTTGCAAATCGCTATATACTATAGAATGTTCCTTGCCCCTATGGCTATCAGTATGGTGATGATGGTGGCGGTGGTGGAGGAGGAAGAGGAAGAGGAGGAAAAAGAGAAGGAAGGGGGAGGAGAAGGAAGAGCAGGAAGGGAAAGGAAGGGACAGAGGGTGAGGAAAGAGGAGTGGGAGGAGAGAGGAGGAGGAGGAGGAAAAAGAAAAGGTGAAGGAGGTAGGGGAAGGGGGAGAGAAAGGAGGAAGAGGAGGGGGAAGGGGAGAAGGGGGGAGGAAGAACAGGGGGGAGGAGGAATTTTTTTTTTTTTTGGAATTTTTATTGTTAGTGGTGGTGGTGGTGGTGATTGTTACGTAGCCAGGTAGTGTTGTAGCTACAGATGGGCCTGCAGTCAGGAAGGCCTGAGTTCAAATTCAGGTATATTTATTAACTGTGTGACCCTGGGCAAGTCCTTCTATTTCCCTCAGTTTCTTCATATGTAAAATGAGAATAATAATAATACCTACCTCCCAGGGTTGTTGTCAGGATTAAATGAGATAATGTTTATAAAGTTCTTAGCACAATTCCTGGCACATAGTAAGTGCTGTATAAATGGTAGTTATTGTTATTATTATTATTATTATTATTATTCCTCAAAAGGGATGTGTATGTAGACTATATGGGCAGCAAAAGGCCATAAAACTGTGCATTTCCCTTTGACCCAGCAATACCACTTCTAGAAGTACTGAAGTGATCATAAAAATGAGAAGAGGACCCATATGTACAAAACTATTTACAGCAGCTCTTTTTATGGTTACAAAGAATTAGAAATTGAGGGGATGTCCATCCATTAGGGAATGGCTGAACAAGTTGTGATATATGAATGTAATGGAATACTATTGTGCTATAAGAAATGATGAGCAGGCAGACTTCCGAAAAACCTGGAAAGACTTGTATGGACTGATGTTGAGTGAAGTGAGCAGAACCAGGAGAACGTTGTACACAGGAACAGCCATGTTGTGTGATGACTAACGTTGATAGACTTAGCCCTTCTCAGCAATGCAAGGATCTAAGACATCTCTAAAGGCCTCATGATGCAAAATGCCGTCCACATCCAGAGAAAGAACCATGGAGTCTGAATGCAGATCGAAGAAGACTATTTGCTCTCTTTTTGTTGTTGTTGTTTTGTTTTGTTTCTTCTTTCTCATGACTCCTCCCATTGGTTCTAATTATTCTTTACAACATGACTAATGTGAAAATATGTGAAATTTTAAAACTCAAAATCTTATGGAAATGAATGTTGAAAACTAAAATAAATGAATAAATTTATTTTAAAAAGAATATATGGGCAGATATTAAGCATTGTTTGCTACAGTGAAATCACCAATTATTCTGCTTTCTCTAATCCTACTAATCTCCCATCAGTGATAATCGTGACCCTCAGACCTCAGACAGCACTTTGGCTCACTCTGCAATGCTAATCATGCAGCATGAGTTATCTGTTTGTCTCGTAAGACCATGAAGGAGACCCTAAACTCCAAGAAGACCAAGACTATTTATTCTCTGAACTCTACATATCCCACCCCCAGTGGACAGCATGAGACTCTGCACACAGAAGGTGATTAATCAATGTTTGTGTGCATTGCTGTATTAATCACATAGATGGGAGTTGGCTCAGACATCCAGACCTCAAAAACCCCACACTTCCCTGGGGTTGTGCTGTTCATTTCTGTGGTGAGTCCCTCTCTTGGAAAACAGAAAATTTCTTTTCTTTATCCCACAAGATAAAAGTGTACTGATTGTGTGACTAGGGCATGACAAGCTGAGTATCTGCCCAACACTCTGAGCACAAGAAAAGGTAAATACATCGTAGGGGTGGACTCTGCTATTCAGTCCAAGTCAAACCAAAATGGCTGGACATGCAGCTGACATCTAAAGAAGAGAAGAGATACATACTGGAGTACAATCACCTGTCTTCTGAATTAAGGGCCCCAGAGTTGATGGGAACCCAAGATCCTAAGTATGGGGTTCTAGTCCCTGGAGTGAACATTGGGTCAGAGGAAAGAACTTTGGACTGGGAGTCAGGAGACCTCAAAGTCTTCCATGTTAGAGGGCAAACTCCTGGTGAGTAGGGATTATTTCATTAAGTGCATTTCCATCCTCAGTGCCTAATACAGGGTATGGTATAGTAGGTGCTTAAAAAGTGCTTACTGATGGATTGATAGTCCTGACCTTGCCACAGACTTGCTGCTTTGCCTGTGGATTAGCCTCTTCCTCTCTCTGGAGCTCCTTTTGAGCACAAGCAAGATGAGATTGGACTAGATAACATCTTAGTTTTTGTTTTCCCCAGATCAGGGGTTCTATAGGCTTCTAGAGATAATCCATCTGCTCCTAACCCACAAGACAGCATGTCTGAATCACCAGCAGCCCCAGTCTCCTTCACCTTCACAACCACTGTCTTGTAGATTTGGAGAGTGTATTGGAGAAGGAGGTGGCAGAGAACTTTAATCTGTCTGATATCCAAACACACATATACTTCAGCCATTGATTGAAAAAAAAATTAGGGATGAGAGCAGCAGGAGAGACAAGTGATGGGAAGACAAGATAAGAAAATAGATTTATTTTGTTTTACATCAATAAAGTACCATTAAGAACATGCCCTCGGTGGTCGGGGGAGGATTTTGCTCCATCTACATCCCAAAGTCACTTGAAGAATTTATTCACTGTGTAAGCATGAGGTCATGGATTTTAGGTCAAGACTTTAGGTCAGGCAGGCAAAATGACCAAGGTCCAGAAAGGTTATTCAAGCCAGCCCTCAAGAAATTGAGTTAAGAGTTGGTTAAACAAAAAGTCAGGAGCCCAGGTAAAGAGGCAAGGTAACATATAAATTCTATAAATGCTCTTGGATTACCGCCTAATAGATTTGAGGCAGCTAGAGGTGCAGTGGATGGAATGCTGGATGGGGAGTAAGGAAGACCTGAGGTCAATTCATGCCTCAAACACTAGTTATGTGACCCAGGACAAGGCCTTAAACCTCCTTCAGCTCCAATGTCCTTGTCTATCAAATGAGGATCACCTCTTAAGGTGATTGGAAGGATCCCATGAGACAATAGCTGTAAAAGGCTTTGCAAACTTTAAAGTGTTGTAGAAATATCATAACTATTGTGATGAAAACTATGATGATGATGATGAAGACAACTACTATTATGGTGACAATGATGATGTCAACTATGGCCACAGCTACTACAATTATTAGATTAGATCATAAGCTCCTTGAGGACAGAACTGTCTTTTGTCTATTTTTGTATCCTCAGCACTTAGTACAATGCCTGGCACATAATAGGTATTTAATAAATGTTTGCTGCTTATTACTTACATGATTACTTGACAGGATAGCAACTACCATCTCCATTAGCAGCAAGAATACATAAGAGCCCCAGACAGAGAGAGAGAGAGAGAGAGAGAGAGAGAGAGAGAGAGAGAGCCAGGGTAAAAGGGAGTCAGTCTCTAGGTAAAGAAATTAAATAATAAACTCAAGGTGCTAACAGCCAGAATACAATTCAACCATTCAATAAGTTAAGTTCTTTTCAAGTGCCTGCCACTCCCCGGCCATCACCCATGTTACCTCCACCCAGGGCTTCATGCCCACCTCCTTCCCATCAGACATTTGGACTCCATCTCTGAAACAACCCTGGGTTCTGATAGGTTAGCTTTCACTTTATCTTGTCCAGATCCAGGCATTCACCTCACCTCCAAGTCATCTACTGACCACGCTGCCGTGTGAGTACCCTTATCCTCACTTTTAGCTTCCCATTCTTTGCAATCTTCCCCCATTAGAATGTAAGTTCCTTGAGGGTAAGGAATGTCATGTTTTAACTCATTACTCAGCACAATAGCTGTAATATAGTAAATGTTTTATAAACTAGCTCTGTCTACAACAAGCCAGGATGAGCCAGGAATCCAAAGCAGAAGCTCAGGACCAAAACAGGTCAGATTCGAGGTACAGTGCTAGATCCGAGTTCTAACAGCTAGGATGGTGTTTTTGAGTGCTAAAATGTTTGTAGCAAGATGTCCTTCATTCCTTTCTGACCACAGTAGGGAGAGCTAAAGAGAAAAGCATCCAAGTGGGAAAGAGGGCATACCAATGCCTGACTAAAATAATGGTGTCTCCTAGGGGAAAAAAGTCATTCTTTTTCTAAATATGCCTTCCTGATCTGAAGTCCCTTGCCTGTGGTTATTCAGATATTAAGCAGGGGAACCAAGATTTGAAGTCTTCTTACTCAAATGCAGTATAACTAAAAGAGTGGCAGCCTGTTATATAATAGAATATAGGGGTGGTTCTGGAGTCTGAGGCCCCAGATTGAAATCCAAACTCTGTCACTGATAGTCCGTGATCTTGCTTAATTCACTTGTCCTCTCTCTGGTTCTAGTTTCTTCTGCATAAAATGAGGAGGTTGATCTTGAAGGTCACTTCCAGTCCTAGGTCTATGATCCTACAAAATGTAATTGACACTCAAACTATACCACAAATTTATTTTTTTCTTATATTTCAGAATGTTGAATCTTACAAGTTTTCGGATTCAAAATTAAAGTCACTGTCCTTGTTGTCCCGGACTTTAGGCCAGGAAGCTGTATGTAGGAAAAGAATGACTTTCTCCCCTAGGAAACACCCTTATTTTAGTCAGGCATTTGTATGCACTCCTTCACACTTAGGCTCCCTTCTCTTAAGCCCACCCTACTGTGGCCAGAAGGGAATGAAGGACATCTTGCCACAAACATTTTATCACTCAAAAACACCACCCTTGCTGTTAGAACACTGATCTCGGTATCTCTCGACCCCATTCTCAACACTCTAAAACTCAGTGAGTTCGTCTCTGGATGTATGCAATAACTTGTTCTTACCAGGACATTCAGATTCTTCCCAACATCTCACTCCCCATCTCTGCTGCCAAAAATAGCATGGGGAGCCCTTTTTTAGAGACATACTGAAACAAGGAATTTCTTCTCCACAAGATGATCTGAAGCGATGGTGAGAGGAGGTGTGACTTCACGGGCTTCTGCAGGGAATAAAAATCATAGTGTCTTAAGGATGGATGCGACTACAAAGGTCCACCCCAGCCCAGAAAACTGATTTCTGTTGTGGTTCACTCGATACAGTTGTGTCCAACTCTTTGTGACCCCATTTGGGATTTTCTTGGCAAAGATACTGGAGATGGCCCTCCCTTCTCTGGTGCAGTGGCTGACTAGCAGAGAAAATCTGGCAAGTACTGGAAGTTTGGAGACAGGACTGTATTACTCTCTGGAAATGGCCTTAGGGAATTGTCACTAAATTCTTCTTTTTGCAGAAGGTGGGTTATTTTTTTAAATTGAATTTATAGCTTACAAGAGCTGTGAAACCACCTCTCCACATAAAACATCACGTCTCAACCAATTAGGCAAAAAAACGAAACATGCAAGCATGTAGCTTTTGAAACAAATATATTTATTTGAGAGGGAACAAAAAAAATAAATAAAGCCACAGATAGAACCATCTCAACATGCCAACACTGCTAGCTGAAGTGGTTGGCACTGCCAGCCCTTCTAGACCTAGAGAGCGCTCAAGCTGGCTGAGCCGTTCCTTGGAACAGAGAAGTGCCCAGGCTGTGGGCACTCTTTGCCTCTTCCCCTTGGCTTGGATGTGCTCAGCAGTGCACAGTTTACATCTCAAGGACTTACCGGCTATGTGACCCTGCTGGCCAGGTCACTCAGCCTCTCCAAACTTCAGAATATTCAACGGTACAAAAGAAAAGGCAAATAGCATCTATTTAGCGACGACGCATATCAGTGTGTGTATGCAGACCATAAAGCCCCATCTAAATGTGACCTAGGGATATTGTGAATAAGACAATAACAGTGTCAGTTCCTGGAGGACAAGGACTGCTTTACATTTGGGTCTTTATTTGTGCCTCCCTCGCACCTGGCACACTGCCTTGAGCTTAACAGGTGCATAGGAAGTGCGCATTAAATGGAATTGAAATAGTGTCAGAGCTGGGAAAGACTTTTACCAAAAAGAGAAAATGTCAGAGTTGGGGGTAGGGATGGTATTCGATCAAAGAACTTGGAAGGTCAGGTGGAGAAGGACTTTAGAAAATGGAATTGGAAAGATGGGAGGGGCCTTAGGACAGGAAATGTCAGAGCTGGGAGGAGAGATCTTAAAGATCCGTTAAGGCAACACCGATAATTTATAGGAAAAAAAAGTGAGGCCCAGAGAGGAGTGCTGAAGTATTTGAGGGGGGTGTGCCCATTTGGGAGGTGATACTGAATCTTGTTAGGAACAATGGTTTTTAGCCTAAAGCCTGATTTCAGGGAATTTGTGAACTTAGATGGGGGAAATCCAGCTTTATTTCAATATAATGTTTCTTTTGTAACCTATGTATTTTATTGTATGCCTTTGAAAATATTATTCTGAGAAAAGGATTCATATGTTTGACCACACTGACTGCCCAAAGGAGTCCAGGACAAAAAAAAAAAACAATGGTTAAGAAGCCCTGCATACGGAGTTCAGAGTCATGATGTCTACAACCTTGACCTTTCTGTCAGCAAGTGGACACCGCTGGACAGTGCGGCATCATTCATGTCAATCTAACAAGGATAGGAATATTCTCCCAGACATCCCCTCCATAAGCCACTACGTGCAAACATATTCTTGGGTGGATCAATTAGCTCTGTTTCCAAATTTAGCCCATATATATCATGTGTACATAATTGTTAATTCTATCTTTTCTGCCCATTAGTTGGGGAATGACTGAATAAGTTATGTTGCAAGATTGTGATAGAATACTATTGTGCTGTAAGAAATGATAAAGGGATGGTTTCAGAGAAACCTGGGAAGGCTTGTATGAACTGATGAGAAGTGAAGTGAGCAGAGCCAGAAGGACATTGCACACAGCAGCAGCAATGTAATGATAACTAATCATGAAAGACTTAGCATTTATCTTCAATACAATGATCAAGAACAATTCTAAAGAACTTGGGATAAAAAAATAACGTCATCTCCCTCTAGATAGAGAACTGATAGACGGTGAGTGCAGATGGAAACATATTTGTTCTGATTTTTTTTTCTACAACATAGCTAATGTGGAAATGTGTTTTCTATGACTTCATGTATATAATGGGTATAATATCTCTTGTCTTCTCAAAGGGTGGTGAAGCGGTGGAAGGAGGGAGAGAATATTGAACTGAAAATAAAATGTCAAAAATTCAAAAAGAATGTCTTTCCCATGAGGCTGTCAGCTCCTTAAATTCAGGAAACATCTTTGCCTTTCTTTGTATTTCTGGCTCTTAGCACAGCGACTGGTAAAGAGTAGGTGCCTAATAAGTGCATATTGACTCCCTGCCCGCTTGCTGACCACTGTAGTCACCACCTGCAGCTTGGTCTCCTGAAATAGCCTTGTTGTTGGTCTCCCTACTCTAGGCTCTTTTTTCTCTGATCTGTCCAAACAGCTGATGACATGAATCACCTACATGCATACAAAGGTCTGACTATGTCACTTCCCTTCTTAATTTTTTTCAGTGGATCCCCAGTGACTCCAAGGAAAGACGGGGAACTCCCCCCAAGCCTGGCATGTGCTGACAGCCAGACTCTAGCTCCAAATGACCATCCTACTTCTCCCCTTCACCCAGGTTACTTTCCAGTTGATCCATTATGTCTACTCCAACCTCTCCAACGTGCTCCCTCTCCATCCATCACCCTGCTAGAAATCCACGTCTTCCCTCAAGGCCCAATCACTCAGTCAATAAACTTTTATTAAGTGCCTACTCTGTGCTAAGTACTGTGCTAGATGCCGGTGATACAAAGACAAAAACAGACCTTACTCAATGGCCTTATGTCCTACTGGGGAAACTGAGCTGATACAAAATAAATTCAAGGTAGATAATCCCACCAACTGCCAACAGATTGCCAGTCACAGGCAGGAAAGTCAGTCTAGCTGAAGCAGTAAGGCACCCTGAGCAGGAAACGGGAGGCAACATATTCCAGGAAGATGAAACCACCGTTGTGACCACCTTGACCACAAACTCCACTTGAACCCCAATGGAGAAACCCCAAGGCCCTGAATATCACAGCCTTAGGAATAGAATAGTCCTGCTTCCACCTGGGGTCCTTTGATCCCTCAAAGGGAGGAGAGCTCACCTTCCTTGCCATCACCACCACCAATTACTTATCAATGACCATTGGTGGGCAGCTAGACCCACATGGGAATGGCAGCACCCCCCACTTTGCCAGCCCAGCCCCCACAGCCATCATCACAGGAAGAAACCCTCATGGAGACGTGTCCAGCTAACTTGAAGCTGAAACATTCTATGTGGGTTATCTCCCCCATTAAGATACAAGTTCTCTGAGAGAAGGGACTGCCTTACTTTTCTATGTGTATTCCCACTACTTTGTGTTTTGCATATAGTAAGCGCTTTATAAATACTTTTTCATTCATTCACAGAGTGGGAAGACACTAGGATGTGAAGGGTCAGCATAGGCTTCCTATAGAAGTTGTTGCCTGAACTTCATCTCAAAGAAAAAGAGGGATTCCGTGAAGTGGAGTGGGTGAGAAAATGCCTTCTAGGCATGGAGGACAGTCAGTACAAAGACGTGAAGACAGACGGGAGATGGCGTGCTACATATATGTGTGTGTGTGTGTGTGTGTGTGTGTGTGTGTGTGTGTGTGTGTGT
>NW_020950172.1:4107015-4126665 GCF_900497805.2 Vombatus ursinus | reverse complement strand
GTGTGTGTGTGTGTGTGTGTGTGTGTGTGTGTGTGTGTGTGTGTGTGCATCGAGTGCACCAGAAATGCCAAGGCAAAGTTGGCTGGACCACTGGGGAGTCATGCAGACTGATTCTACAAAGATGGGTTCTCATGGCCACACATTTTACAAAATATTCTTTTCTTTGGAGCTGGACCCTCCCCTCCTGAGAAGAAACCTGCCACCAGAGCAGACTATGTAACAATGATGATACTGCTGGAGTTGGAAAAAAGCTAGAAAAACCCTCTATTGCTCTGGACTCAGCCCCACATTATAGTGAATATCTCCCCAAGCCCTCCTCCTCCTCCTGAAAACCTGCCATGATACAGAATATGGCAAAGCCCTTCACCCCCTTCTCCCCTCCCATGAGGCTTCTGGACCCTGAAGAAGCTTCCATAAGCTTATAATTGAAGAGCCTTTCTTCCCTATTAAGATGAGCCCCATCCAGAAAGGACTATGGCCTTGATAATACTAAATTCTGTGATGCTGCAATAATTTAATACAATTGTTACAGGGTTCAAAAAAAAAGAGATAGGATGGCAGCAGATCGTGAAGGGCTTCAGAAGTCATAAAGGAAGGGTTGTTTCTTTTTGGTCCTAGAGGTAATTGGGAGCTATTGATATTTATTGAGTCAAAGAGTAAGGAAAATCACTTTGGCTGCTGTTGGAGGATGGGCTGGAGCAGAGGGAGGTGGGAGGCACCTATTACGTTGAGAACACTGGCTTCCATCCTAGAGGATATGCATGCTTTAAATCAGCCACACCACCTATCTTCACCGGCCTCGCTGTAGAGCAGAAAATTAAGACAACACCACAGAGATCTATATCTTTGTTGTTGTTCAGTCATTTCATTAGTCACGTCTGACTCTCTGTGATCCCATTTGGGGTTTTCTTGGCAAAGAACTGGAGCAGTTTGCCATTTCCTTTTCCAGCTCATTTTACAGATAAGAAAACTGAGGCACACAGGGTTCAGTGACTTGCTCAGGGTTAAACAAGTAAGTGTCTGAGGCTGGATTTGAGCTCATGAAGATGAGTCTTCCTGATCCAAGCCCAGGGCTCTATCCACTGGGCCACCTAGCTACCCAAGAGATCTATAATAGATGATGTTATATGATATGGATATTAGAGGCAAAAACAATGCTGTGTCAGGTCTAGGAAGGAATTTTGTTCCTTCTTATTGTACTAACTGGGGAGACCAAAGAAGACTTTAAGGACAATTGGATAGGTGAGCTGGGTTTTCCAGCGTGGGTGGGAGGTGAACAAGCCAAAGTGGGGAGGGAACTCAAGTTATGGGGAACACTATGAGGTACAGCATGGGGTTAGGACAGCACAGGACATATGAAAGTGGAATAATTTGAGTCATTGCATTGCCTAGATCAAGGCATGCCTAGAGTTCAATGAATAAAGGTAAAAGTGGAAAATCAGGGTGACATGAGATTGTGAAGGCTTTGAATGCCAGGCGGATGGATTTTACCTTTATCTGAGAGGCAACTGGGAGCCACTGAGGATTTCTGAGCAAAAGAAGGGCTCTACCCATGTGGAAAGTTCATATGGCAGAAGCATGAAGGAAGGGAGGGAGTGGAGGAAAGGAGACCTGGCAGGAGAGAATTCCAGTAATCCAGACAGATGGGGCACATGGCAGGAATCAGGGTTTATTCAAGCAGGCAGCAGTGGGAAGACTGTGGCAAAGATACTGAGAAATAGGATGTTCTTCAGAGCTTGAGCACTGAGAATTTTTTCATTGCGTCTGAATAAGAGCAACATGGACCTTGAGCAGGAAGCGACCTCAGGGTCATGCAATACACCCCCTCTTTTATGAGTAAAGAAACTGAGTCCCAGGGGGATTAAGTAACTTACCAAAGATCACCCAGAGAGCAACTCTCAGAGCTGAGAACTTAACCAAGTTCTCTGGCTCAGAAGTTATCAGGGGTTCTCCCACTGTACTATGTTGTGTGTTGATTTTACAGATGAGGAAACTGAGGTCCATGACGTACTGCAAGTCACACATACAATACACATCCAAGCTCATAGGATCATTGATCTGTACCTGGAAGACACTCCTGAAACTATTCTATTTCAGAAATACAAACTTCAGGTTTACAGATGGGGAAACTGAAGCCCAGGGAGACAAAATGATTTGCCCAAGTTCACACAAGCAGTAAGTGCCGAAGGCAGAGATTGAATGGAGGTCCTCTGAATTAAAAGTTAATGGCTGTCATTCCTCTTTATTGAGCTGCATCCCTGTTTTATAATGATCAAGGCAGCCATCAGGATGCTGAGCATCGTGAAGGCCCAATGACTCTCCCAAGATGACCCAGACAGTTAAGGGGGTGTGGGCCAAGGTCCTCTGACTCCATTCAGATGCTTTCTCCCACAACTCCCTGCATTCCTTGCATTGCTATTCACTGTTTAACCCGGGGCACGTCCCTTGCTCTTCCGGGTGCTCTGTTTCCTCATCCTTTATATAAAGAGGTTGTATTAAATGACGCCCAAGAGCTTTTCTAGCTCGAAATCTCAGGGCCTTACATCTTCCTTAATTGCATCCACAGATTTTCACACTGATTAGACCGTAAGCCACCAAAGGGCAAAGACTGTGTTGTTGTTGTTTTTACTGGGGTTTTCATTTGTTTGTGTCTTTGTGCTCCCGGCCACTAGTACAGGACCTTGCACAGAACGGGCTCTTAGGAAGAGTTGGGTGAATTGGCTTGATCGATGGAGATGTTGTAATGAATGAATTCCTATATGCTTCAGGGACTGGGCTGGTCTCCTTTGCAAGCATCATCGTGAGCAGAGGCAGTGAGGAATGCAATACCCTTCTAATGAGGAGAAGGTTTTTCTCAGGCAAGGCAGCAATTTCCAAAAAGTCCCTGGAATGCAAAATATCAATATCTTCAGGCTAAGTGAAGCCACAGAATTCTCTTTATCACAAACATGGACTTATAGGTAGAAACATGAATTTTAACCAGGCATTCAGCTTCTGCATCTAATGAAAGTCAGAGATTAGGATACACTCTTTTATTAATTCAAACCATATTTTAAAAATTCAAATCAAAGAAAAAAACTGCAAAGTGATATATCCAAAGGCATTTCCTGACAACGTCTTACTTTCTTCTCCCCATGATTACATTGTTGGCAGGTGGGGCGTTAAGCTCTGTGATGAGTCTATATCAGCCCCCATCTATGTATTTCGTGGAGAATGATGCAGCCAAGTGCTGAGATAATTAAATCAGTATTAACTGGATTAGTTGGTCAGATTCCTGAACTCTGCAAGTGTTTTCAGTACAAAAGGCTATAAATTGAATAGAAACCACCACGGTGACCTTCAGCTTAGCGGGGGCTTGCCTGCAGGGTGGGCATTCTCCATTGCTGGTTTTCTCTCTGGAGGAGGAGGAGTTTTCCCAACTAATCACATTCTCGTTTCAAGTAGAGAAAATGGGCTTTCCATCCATGTGCTCAACATGTTGGGGGTGGTATACAGTAACACGGAATGAGATTGATCTGGGACAACGAAGGCTCCTTCACAGGGATCACAGCTTACATTTCTATAGTACTTTAAAGTCTTATAAATGCACCACATGTTCTTTCTTTTGACACAATAACCCTATGAGGTAAGAACTAGTGACCTTAATAGCTTGAATGTATGGATGAGGTCACTGAAGCTCACAGAATACAAGCTTTTCCCTAGGGCCTTACTTCTTAGTGTCTGAGGAGGGATTTGAATCCAAGTCTCCCCAATGCCAAGACCAATACTTGTCCATTAAGCCATGGTCTGGAAGCCAAAAAATCCCAGCCAGAATTGAGAGGAGAAATGGAGTTCAGAGGAGATCACCTAGCCAGCCATGTTGTTTTATCGGGCATAGGAGCCTTTTCTTCAGGAAGCCCCTACTTCTCAGGGTCTGCTGGAAGTGCTGAGCAGAGGGGGTTCCCATGAGCAGAGGGTGTTTCCTAAAGATCACTTGGCTCCTACATCTGAATGCTTGGGAATCTTTGGGTCCAATGAGACTCTCAACATTAACTGAAAGGGCCTTTAACAAAAGATAAACTCTGCTAAGAATGCTTTGGCTGTTCACATGTTTAAGATCATTCATTACATTTTCCACTGACTTTTAATTGACAATATTTGTTTTTATTGAAACTAACCTCATTGGGGAATCATAGAAATTATATAGTAATGATTCTTAATACTAACCTGTTTAGAAGAATTTCATCCCCCAAGTGACATACAGTGTGGTATAACAATGATGATTAAATAACAACAATCACAACAATAACAATCTCTTTGCAGTATGAGGCATGTCACTGACTATTAGACAACCTCATTTTTCTCACCTGTGAAGTAGGACATTGGATTAGAAGCTCTCCAAGGTCACTTTCAGCTTAACGCACCTAGAATACCTAAGGATTTTCACAATTTCCCTTCCCCAAAGTGGACCATCTTTTGCCCAACAACCTACAGAGAACTGAACTGAACTGAGGAGACCTATGTTCAGCCACAAATCATTGTGTAACTTTGAGAAAGTGACTTCACCCTCCTTGGCATGTTTCTGATACGTGGAAGTGGGCAGTCTTTGATTCTCTAGAATGTCAAGCTCAGCTCTGAAATTTTATGTTCTGTGGTTCTATGAATCACCCCCATGAGGGCCCCTTGGCAAATTCTCAATGCCGGTGGCCAGAGAGTCTCTGGCTGAAAGCTCTAACAGCTCACCTTGGGGCTGTGTAAACTGTGATGAAGCCCGATCAATTGCCAGGGGCCACAAATCACCCCTGGAGTGGACACAGTAAACCCAACCATTGGCCTTGAACATCCAGCAGGGTGTGGCCCATTTTTTTTTCTGAGACCTAGAAAAGTTCTATTAATATAATGATATTGGTTCATTTCTCTTCCTGGAGAAACAGCGGGGAGGTGGGAGCTACTGAGGATACGACTGCCCCAAGTTAATGTTCAACATACACCAACTAAGCTCCTACTGTGTACGAGGACCCTGTTTAGGGATAATGGGGAAAATGCTTTGGGGCAGTCTATTATTACAGGTGATCATCCTCACCTGGAACAGCAGTCACCCTGTCCTCTGCCTCCCTCAGGCATGGTCCTCCAGTCTGGAGGCCCCAGGTAAGGAAGAACACCAAGAAGGTCGAGAAAAAACAGAGTACTGTGACCAGGCTGGAGAGAGATGTGCCTGGATGCCATGCCTGTGAACCTGCTGCAAACAAACAAGCGTACGGGGGTGTTTATCGTGGAGAAGAGAAGACTTGGGAGGCACCAAAGAGGGCCGCCATGGAGACCAGAGGTACAGCCTGTTCTGCACGACCCCAGAAAGCAGAACCTGGAACAACGTGGTGGGAGGGCACAGCCAACTTTACCACGTAGGGAACCTCAGAGGTGAGAGATTTGAAGATGCAAACATGAAGCCCAGCCTCCACCGAATGGCACCCATCCTGCCTGAAGCCAGGGTCAGGCTGAGTGCACTTCCAGGATCCGAGTCTATGCCCTTGCCTTCACAGATAATCTAAGGTCTTTCAGAATCATTTCCCTATTCATTCTGTTATTTACCCTTCCCCTCAGCTTGTGAGATAGGGCAGGATAAGGGCTGCTATTCTCCTTTGGAATAGGAGGAAACTGAGACCCAGAGGGATGATATGATGGACCCGAGCAGCTAATCAGGGGCAGAGCCAAATGTCTGAGGGGCTAGAAGATATTTGAATAATTCATCAGGGAAGCAGAAATGGGATAGGCTGCAGCTCTACATTAAACAAAGTCCGGTTAAACCATTAGAAGATCAAAGTTCTTTGTGCTTTTTTTTTTTCCTTACAGGGAACTAAAGCAATTTTCTTTAATTGGCCACATCTCATGGTCTGTTTTTCCAGGAGGTTTCTTCTACTTTGGCACAGATTTTTGAATCATACCATGCTTAAGACAGAGACTGTTTCAAATGGGGTCCTCCTAATCCCTTGAGGTTCTACGGTCAGTGCTCAGGTACCTAATGGGGGGGGGGGAGTGGCAATGGTTGTGAGATCAGAGGAGCAAGATCTAGAAAGGAATCCACCCCCTCCCCTTTTTACAGATGAAAAAAGTGAGGCCCAGAGACAGGAAATGACTTCTCCCAGGTCACCAGGTCATGGAGTACACCGTGCCTGGCAACTAAGTAGGAGCTTAATAAGTGTTTGCTGAATGAATAATTAAAGATGACAAGAGTGGTTAATACAGCAGGGCCAGGACTGGGAAATATTTCTTCTGAAGCTTTCCACAGCCCCGACATTCAGGCCTCATTCAGGCCTCATGGGTTTCATGTATTATCTAGCCCAGGGGGTCTGGAGCTCATTGGGTTGGTTGTTTTGGTTTTTAATATCTGACTATCTATTTCAATATTATTGATTTCCTTTGTAATTCTACGTATTTTATCTTGAGCATTTAATGACATTGTTCTGAAAAGGCTTCGTCACGCTAACAAAGGGATCCATTACACACTAAAAGACTAAGAAACCTTGATTTGGCCCAGGAAAGGCTGTGACACAGCCAGAAAGCAGGAGAACTGCCCATCTCTGCCCGAGCCAGAGTTTTTATCACACTCAATATCTCAATATCATGATTTCTGATTGAATTTACCAAAGGTGTTGTGTTTAACCATGTTGCAATAACATGACAGTTGTTCATTCCATCAATTTATTTTTTAATTACGAGAGAGAGAGACAGAGAGAGACAGAGACAGAGAGACAGAGAGACAGAGAGAGACAGAGAGACAGAGAGAGACAGAGAAGGCAAGGCTCCTAAATCTGCAATTGGCGCTATTTCTACTGGACTCTCTGTCTCCTTGCTAGAACAATTGAGTCTGAACAGATTTTATATATTTATAGCTATATTCTGGATAGATAGAAAGATAGGTATAGATATTGATGTAGCTATTGATAGACTTGTAGGTCTATATAGTTCTGTCTAAAGGAGACAGACAGACAGACAGACAGACATATATACCCACAAACACATACTCCATCCCAGTGAGCAACTGTCCTCAGCACCTTCCTCTGGGGTCAGGCAAAGTCCGCAATCATTCAGTGAGGAAGTTTCCTTGAAAAACACTACAGGTCTTGTGATATCACAGAGTCTCAGCATCTGAGAGGACTTCTGAGACATCTAATCCAAGGCATACTTATAGCCTCCCTTCAGATCCTCCCCCATTCTATCTTTAACCAATCAATCAATCAATCAACAAATCTTTCCTCATTGCCTCCTGTGTGCCAGGCATCATGTTTCCAGACACATTCTATGAGTTAATTCTACCATGATTTTCTTTTCCTGAGCAGCTGAGCCACACGTCCTCCAGAGAGACCTAGGCAAATGTCAGTCTAGGGGGTCTATTGGTCACCTTGTGAAAGGCAGAGAACCTTGATACTGCCTGGTGGGATTTGAGTCACTCTGTGTCTGGGGGCTCCAGCTAATGAGTGAATTGTTTTAAATAAACATGATCTGATGAACTGTTAGACTAAGCATACCTATCATTAAATTTTCAACACAAAATATGACTCACGACTCAATCGGGAGCCATTGATTTGATTCGGTTAAACTGTTGGGCAGAAGCCACAGGCAGCTTTTCACCACATTGTCAATTCATAACAACACTTCCAGGCTGAAGAGAGTGACCCCAGGAGCAGCAGGAGGTAAAAGACCTCAACTGGTCTCCCAGCTCTGCTAATCACCAGCTGAGGCACTCAGAAGACCTCCATTTCCCTCTCTTAGCCTCAGTTTCCTCATCTATCAAAGAGGAGTATTTGGACCAGATGATGTCCAAGGTCCTGTCCAGCTCCAGATCTGTGATCTATGATCTTATGAACTCCAGCACCTTCCAAGAGCCCTAACCACAGGTGTAATGCCTTGGGGGTGGAAGGGGCAGAGAGAGCAGATCAGGGTTTACTAAATCTTGTCTGGGAATCCATCCCTCATAACCAGTGCACTCCACCTTAGCCCAATAGCCCCTCCCTCATAGGAAGAGAGCCAATGGTAGGCTTCACTACCATAATTATAGGCAAAGGTTGATCTTGCCATGGATTCAGAGACTAATTTTAAAAACATCATAAAGAGATCTTTCCCAGACAGAAAACAAATAGCCCTTTTTATAGCCAGAAGGATACGAGTGGATGGATTAATTCTACCCTCTAGGGCTGACTGAGTGCCACCATACTGAGTCAGTGGGGGTGGAAGTGGGGGTGGAGGGGAGCAGGACTCTGAGTCTGAGATCTTCTTGTTTCTTTATTCTTGTATAGTTTTTGTCCCTATCTCAATTATTGTTCCACCACCAGTTCCAACCACTGACCAGCAACTGCCAATCAACAGGTCAAGTCAAGATCTAGGAACAACGGCAGCCCACCCCTCCCATCCCAGAGCACAGGCCCAGCTTCCACCCCAGCCCTTTCAGCCACTAAAGAAACAACCCCCTGAAAAGAGCTGATATTGCAACTATTCCTGCAGTCCACCCCACCCCACTTCAGCAGCCATAGCTACAAATTTACTCCAGGAAAGTTTTTGCCACCAAAATCCAATGACTGTTCTATCAGTGGAAATGACATTACAAAAGATGCATAACTACCATCTGCCTTGCCGCTGACCACAGAGGACCACAGGCCTCCTCGTCTGCCCTGGCAGTGTCATCTCTCCCAACTGGAATGGAAGCTCCCTGAGAGCAGAGGCTGGCGTGATGTGCTACTTGTCTTCCCAGAACTTAGCTCAGTGCTTAGTCAGTTCTTAATAAATAGTTCTTCATCTATTTGTTCTGACAGGATTAATTCCACATCCTAATACATGAAAGGATTTTACCTTGAAGAAATACAGCTAATCCCATAGACATCAAAACAGCCCTGATGGTCTAGATCAAAGCTCAGGGGGCAATCCCATATTCACTACACCTAACTTTGTGTGAGGATCTCAGACTGGAAGAGTGAGAAGGGACCTTTGAGTCCAGCTATTCCAACCCATAAGCAGGGAGAAATAAACCCAGTGAGTGGCTATCTAGTGTCTGCTTGAAGAACTCACTACCTCTTTAGGAAGGACTTCCATGGGGTTAGATATAATTTGGGGGGCAGTTAGGTGGCATGGTGAACAAAGTACTGGCCCTGTAATCAGGAGGACCTGAGTTCAAATCTGTCCTCAGACACTTTTACTGCCTGTGTGACCCTGGGCAAATCACTTAGTCCTATTTGTCTCAGTTTCCTTATCTGTAAAATGGGCTGGAAAGGGAAATGGCAAACCACTCCACTATTATTGCCAAGAAAACCCCCAATGGGGTCACGATGAGTTGGGCATAATTAATCAACAAAACAACAAGAAGACGTGACCAGAGATGCCAGTGTTCTTTCCCTTCTCCTCAGAGGCCAAAGGCACCAAATTCTAATCAAGGAATTTCAGAGACTATAGGAACCTCAGAGGCCACCCAGTGTGGTGATGGTAATGATAGTATTAATGCTAATAACAATGACGTGAGGGTTGCTCAGGTTGTTCTGAGTATGTTTTCCATTGCCTGACAAAGATCACCTTAGATCCCAGTAATTTTATTCAGTTACAAAAGATAGTTATTTTAACCACCCGTGAAATAGTCTGAAAAACACAGAAAATGCAAGAATCTTAATAGAATGGTGAGTTGTCCCACTGCCATTTGTATCAGAAATCTGTCAGATAAAAGATAAGAAGTACTGGGGGAAAACAGTAATAATCAGTGACATCTGTTTGACTAAGCCCTCTAACTAGTGTCACGAAATGACTTCTATGCGTCTAAGAAAGAGATGAGGTCAAAAGAGACAATGGTCAACCCGCAGAAGAGGGAAGAGGACCAGGTGGCATTCTTTCATTTTCTGGTAGTCTGTGAAGGCGAGCCAGTCAATGAATGTTATTTAGCACTTGCTATGTGCCAGGCACCGTGCTAAGTTCTGAGGATACAAAGAAAAGCAAAACTGAATCCCTACTTTCAAGGAGCTCACAATCTAATAAGGATGCATTAGAGCAAATCGGAAATAGCAACACCACACCTCTTGAAAATGTTTCAGAGCAGATGGCAGTGCCCACTGAAACTGGTAAGCACAAATATGCGTAAAAAGGACTGGATACATAAATACTTTTATTATGCACCAGGACTATATTATAACAAAACTGGAAACATCTCAACCTCTATAGGAAATGGTTTCTAATTGCTTCTTTCTCATTGGTAGCCTCAACTCTAAATCACAGAACCACGTATTGCCAATGGATGTGAAGAAATCATTTTAAAAAATCATCCCAAGCAGAGATTAGAAAAAAAATAAGAGATGAATTCAAGGAACTACTAAAGTCTGAAGAAGGGAAAGTTGAACATCCAGTGTCACCGTGAAACTTCATGCAAACTACAGAAACTATAGCTATTAATCACAGAAATAATAAAATCAGCACTGATATTTCAAATGGTTTTGCAAAGAAGATGGAATTCATAAAACTTCAGAAAATTCATAAAAAATTAAAAAAATCAAAGACTGGAATTCATAAAAAAAGTTGTGTTTTTCTGTTTGTTTGTGTGTTGGTGTAAATACAACTAGCTGACCAAAACAGAATAATTTCAAAAAATCTGACATCTGTTATAATAATAAAAACTGAACACATTCTCTCACAGTATTTGACAGAAAGTATAAAAATATTTCAGGACCTTCCCACAGCAGGATATGCAACATGTTAAGAGCACAGACAGACAAGTATAATGGTCAAATAATACCCTTATGACAAGCGACCAACAACACTATAGCAGAAATACTTTTGAGGCCAGGATATTTAAGATTTTCAGAAAAACATTGGATAATTAAATCCATATCTACCTGGTATGTGTATAAGGTATTTTACAGACCATATTGACCAAACAAAGGCACCAAAAAGGATTCTGGGAAAGGAATCCAGAAAACAAGTGCAAATCAGAAATTCTATATTCCTTTAAACAGAAAAGAAAAAGTCACAACGGCAAGGCTGCGTATGAGGAGCTCAAAGCAGATAAAAGAACAAAATAAGCAATCCAACCCCAATCAGAAATTGCACTATAGAGGCTTGAAAGACAAGCTATTCGAGACAAAGGAATACCTGAGAAGAATGCAGAGAATTCCCGATCATCTGTGAAGTCACATGAAGTCAAACCTGATTAAAACGCCCGGTGGGTCAAGCAAGAAATAGAAGGCTCTGCCATCCTTAATGGAGAACAAAACCTTCCTCCAAGGTAGATGACTGAAATTCTAGCCTCTCTGCAAAGGGTGGATCCAGACACGGTCCATTATTACCCATTCAAATGCTCACTGCCTGGCACCTACTAGGCACTCAACAAATGTTTATTGATTGGCTGATTGTTTCACAATAACATATGCACGTTTGATCCCACCTTTCTCAGTAAAAGGCAGAATATATCTATAGCCAAAAGATAAGAACAGCAGCACCCCCTCCCCTTTAGGCTAATTATGAATTCATGTAATTTATGTAAATATTCTTAACTTATATCACTAAAAATAAAAAGTTACAAACACAAGAAAGCTATATGTATGTAACTATACTTATAACTATATATAACACTATATACATACATATGTGTGTATATGTATGTATGTGTGCATATACACATATATGTTTATGTATGTATATACTCCATTGCTGAGGAAGAAAAAGAGTGAAGCCCAAGATCAATGGTAGGGTAAAGAGCTGCTTATTATCAATTCTGTAATTATGGAATAAACTACAAAATCTTATGAACATTTAAACTGCCTCTAGTGATTATCACAAAACCTTTGACTCAATCCTGCATCCATGGCTCATTCCTGTGGTGGCAAATATAGGAATTAGACAAAATTGTAGTGGGAATGTTTAAGTATATGATGACCACATGAAAAATTGTTCTTTTTTAACAGCGTTGGGGTTGTTCAGTCATGTCTGACTCTCTGTGACCCTGTGAACTATAGCATGCCAGTACTGTCCATGGGGTTTTCTTGGGAAGGATACTGGAGTGCCTTTTCTTTGTCATTTCTTTCTCCAGTGGATTAAGGCAAACAGAGGTTACGTGACTTGCCCAGAGTCACACAGTTGGTAAGTGACTGAGGTCAGATTTGAACTTAGGTCTGCCTGAATCCAGGATCAGAACTCTATTTACTGAGTCACCTAGCCGCCTTTTTCAAAATATACCACAAAATAATATTGGCAAGAATAGTTGTGATTAAAATGTGGATTTTTTTTTCAAGAAATAGTTTGAGCCCATTATGGCTCTGCCTAGAATTAAATTTATTAGCATCCCTCTCTTTAATTTCATCTCATTACGTCTAAAATTCTTAATTGATGCCAAGGAAAAAAGAGCTAGAAAGCATCAAGCTAATCTAGAGGTCACATTGAACCAATAGGTGAAGGTGATATCTACGAACACCTTAGTTTCCTCCAGAAAAAAAAAAATAACAACAACAGCAATCCATTAAGCATACAGATACAAATAAGATGATTAAGGCTGACTATGTTAAGACACTTACTGAAATCAAAGCTGAATAGGAAAAACAGATTGAGAGCAATTGAAATGTATTCAATATCCATCTTACTGTGCATTGGAATTAAAAGTGGACCAAAAGAGATTTGGAAAGTATGAAATTTGAAAATGCAATTTTAATGGAACGTAGGATCCCTCAACCTTCGGCAGCTACAGAAAGATGAATACTTCCTGGCCACAAAAGAGAAATAGGAATAAAAGATGTTCTGACAATGAGCAGTAAATAGGTAAAAGAGCTAGAGAAATTGTTAGGGAACAGGAAGCCAACCTTCATAAAGCACGAGGAAAGACTGGTCACCAGAGCACATAACTGGGCTTGTCAAATGCGACCCAAAAGGGGTGGTGCCTTGGAAATGACATAGAATCAGAAGTGGAATCCAAAGGCCCTCCATGGGTAATGTCTTCAGGAAGTCAGCCAGAAATACATCAACAAAGGTGCTTCAAACAAATCACTGAGTCATGTAGGTTTGTTTATAGAAATGGACAGTTTTATGGCAGTTCAAGACCAGGTCATGGTCAACAAAAAATATAGAGGGCTTGTCCTGAAGCAGCCTGAGGCCAAGCTCATTGCTAAGAAGTTTTTCCCTGTATCTATCCCGAGTATACCTCTGCACTCCCACACATTGAGGTTAAGCAGAACAGAATTCATCTTCCCTAAGACAATCCTATACGTATGGGAAATCATTTCTCACATAACCCCTAAGTTTTGTCTTCTCCATAAGGCTAAACATCCCCAGATCCTTCATCTAATGCTGACATGTCATGGCCTCCAGTGCTCTCACCATCCTCTTTGGCCCCCTCTGGAGATGCTTCAGCTTGTCATTAAGTACCTTTCTAAAAATGTAGTGCCCAGAACAAAACACAAGACACAGGACAGCCAAACATGGGCCTCCTTGTACACCTCATCCTGGACCCTATGCTTCTGTCACATTCCAAGAAAGATTTGTTGCAACAGAAGTATAACTAATGAAGTCCCTTTGTTAGGTGATCAAGGAGAAAGAAATAGGAAAAGAAAGAAATTCAGCCAACATTGATTAGGTGTGTTCATGTCCAACTCATTGTAACAGGCACTATGGGACACAAATTCATATTGAACTTGGTCTTTGCCCTCAGGGATCTCATAGTCCTATAGATAGGTGTGCACAAACACACACACACACACACACACACACCCCTATTTGTGTATAATGGTAGCCATCTGGAAGGGGGGAGAAAAAAGGAAAAAACTACATGATAACTTTATTATATATTTAAAAGTAATAGCAAGTTGTACATAATGGATTTGCAATTTTATGTGCAATCTTTTTTTAATATTATTATTATTCTATGATATGGAAATGCTTGTTTTACTCCACAAATTAAAAATAAAATGAATTAATTTAAAATATATATAAAGAAAACAAGGGCTACCAAGACCATTGTACTGGTTCAGCGCAGAGGGGGCAGGTTACGCAGAGCAGTGGGGATTGAACTTGCTTGGCAGGTCAATGATACAGTTCATGGTGAGATGGGTAGGCAGTGGGTAGAGTTGACTCCCTCGTCTTTTCACAGTGAAAGGGAGGGGAGAGATAGGACAATAACCGGATGGAAGAGCAGAATAAAAAAAAGTGTTATTTTAGGATCGAGAACATTTAAGCTTGTCTGTAGAAAGAAAGCTAGACTAAGGGACCAGATAAGGAGAGAAAGAAGATGAAAAAGAGGAAGGATTGATAGGCCTAGGTCCTAGAGAAGACAGGATCCTTAGGTGAATCACTTCCCATCTCTGGCCATGGTTTTCTCCTTTGTCAAATGATAGTATTGGCCTAGATGACACCTAGGGCCCTTCCAGTTCCGACATTGTGTGATACTGTCTTGGGAATTGTCAGAGAATGAGAAGGGGCTGGGAAAGGAGAGACAGTCACTTACCTTGAATGCCAATGCTGGCTTTTTGCAAACCTGGTGTTTGAAAATCCAAATTTATGAGAAAGGCAATTAAAGAGAAATTATGCCAATTACAATGTATTCTTCACTTAAAAAAGAAAAGAAAAGGTTCCCTCCTACCACTAAACCCATGATTCTTCCCTAGTGTAAGCCTTTCTAGTGCACTTTTTATAATAATAAATGTACAAAAAGAAAGTTTTATATTTCATTTCTCAGAAATTATTTTTCTGTTCTGAACTCCTCTAGGTTATACTAGTCATGGAGGTAAACCAAGCCAATCTGGAGGAAAGAGGGAATTGGAGCTGTTTCGAATAGCCCCAACAAGGGTACTGCCCCTCTAACACTGCTCAGCTACCTGCATTCAGCAAGCAAGCCCGGGCCTCTGGGTTGGTGTTCCATTTACTGATCGTCATAGACTGGCTGCAGAACTGACCCTTTTAACAAGATGGATAGCAGAAGAATGAGAACTGACCCCTTTTTGGAGGAACAGTGTGGCTCTGGGACTGTTGTTACCTAGGTGCTTTTCTCTTTTCACTTGTGTTGCATGTATCTCCAGAAAACCTCATGCATCAGACTGTGCTGCAAGTCACCTGAGGTCTTAAGCACAAAGAACACTGAAGAGTTGGGTGATGATGATTCTACTTCACAAAACCAATGACATCTGGGTCTCTTACAATACCTTTTAAGCCTTTCCCTTCCCCCAACTCGAGGATATACTTGTATAGGGAACTATGCAGCCCTGACCCTAATGAACTCATTATGTCCTTGGCATGTTCCATGTGCTGTCTTTATTGCCATCTTTACTCGGATGCATACCTCACTTAATATCATCCACTCTTAAAGATGGAAAGGACCTTCAAACTGAGAAGAGTGAACCTCTAAGGGATCTTAGAATACAGAATGTCAGAGGTAGGAGGGACTTTTGAACAGACAATGTTAAGAAGGTAGGGACCATGGAACAAAGAATTCCAAAGGTGGGATGAATCTTGGAACATGGAATGTCAGACCTGGGAGACACCTTATATCATAGCACCTAGAAAGGCAAAAGTAGGTGGAACTTTAAAGACCATCTAACTTAATCTCTTATTTTACAGATGAGGAAACTGGTCTAGATTGGGTAAACATGTTTCTTTCAGCAGTCTCTTGAGTAGCAGGCACTGGAAATCAAGAAGCATGGTCAAGTTCTGGACTCCCCATATGTTTGAGGCTCCATGAAGGTCTCCCATCCTATGATGAAAAGTCTTTCTTTGCTTCTCCCTTAAGACTCAGATTCCTTTGCCCAAAGTGTCATTACACCTTTTCAGGGAATAGGCAAGAGGCCTCTCAGTCAATCGGAATGCATGACTCATAAACAGTAGCAGCTCACAGCACACAGGGCTATCCTTCAAGGAAAATTGCTCTAGGCTTGGGGAGAAGTGGGCCTACCTTTGCCTCTCCAGTACCTAGAGTGCTGTCTAGCACAGCAAATGTTTAATAAATACTTTTTCATTGATTGATCCATTGATTGACAAGAATTAATGTCTTTTGGTTCCCAGGACCAAGCTTTGCTTCCATTCTTGCATTTCAAACTAGGTCAGAATCTCATTAATCCAACAAAAAAATCAAATCTGCAGGTCAGGGACTGATTCCATTTAGTCTTTGTATCCTATCACAGTGTCCAGGATATCATTGGATTTCAATGATTGCCAGAGACCATGTTTTGTCCTTTGTACCCCCTACATTGACTAGCCCTCAGCTAGAAAAGTAAGACAGCCTCTAAAAACATTTGTTAATGGATCACAAGGTTTCTTTTAAGATGAAATGACTCGATCAAGATCAACTAGACAGTATAGGATTGAATGAGGCTTCTCCTCTCAAAGCTCTCAATTCAAAGTCCAGTGTCTTTCCTGCTAAACCAAGCTGCAGTGGGCTAATGACAATTTTTACACATGGTGAGGCACCCCCCCCCCAACACACACACACAGACACCCTGTCCCATACACCAGCTTCTCCTTCTTTTTCTCTTGTCACACAGAATTTCATGGCTCCTGACATTATTTCAAACAGAAATTTCAAGCTCCAGCAGGCCCTTGTTTTCCTTTTCCATTAACGAAGGGAAAACTTTTTTGTGCGGAGAGCTCCTGCATTACTCTTGTCTTTCCTCAGCTCATCTTCCTTTCAGCTCAAAGTCTTTGCTTGCCTTGAATTCCAAGTACACAATCAGAAAGAATGTGAATAATGGGATAGATGCTGCTTTGAAGCATTTGGGGAATGGAAATTTTCCAGGTAGACTTTGGGTTCACATCAGACATGGGCAATTCAAGGATCTTTGCATCTATTTAGATCATTTGCTCAGGCAAGTCTCTTCTTTTTTAAGAGTGCCATCATTCCCAGCCCAGTTTTCCAAAATCCTAACCATCCTTCCAAGCTTCTTCTGGACTACTTCATCCTTGACCCTGCCCTATTCTGGGTCCAAGCAAGGCTTAGGACACAATAAGCTCTGTGCTGCTGAGTGATACCTTCCTTCTCTGAGATAATCAAAAGAGCATTGGACTTGGAGGAAAGACGAGTTGGCTTCAAGTTCTGCCCACACTGTATGCTGTCTGGGTGATCCTGGCTGGATTATTTCACCTCCCTGGGTCTCCATTTCCTTTTATGTAACATGAGAGAGCTAGATTAGATGGTCACTGAGCCCCATTCCTAATGACATTCCATTATTTGGAGAAGCCAAGGTGAGGGGTTGGGAGGGTACACCAGAGAAGTTCCTGCAAAGGCAGGGTCCTTTATAGTACTCCAGATCTGACTCGACTCATCATTAAAAGCCAACATGTGTCAGAAGTGAGACTTCAATCCAAGTCTTCCTGGCTCCAAAGTCAACTCTCCAACCACTGCTCTGTGACTGCCTCTCACACATTGTGTTTCTGGCACACACAGGTGTCACCTGCCTGATAAGAAGTGCCTAATCACTGCTCTTTGAATGAATGATTGGGTTAATTACTAAAGCCATTGCCTACATTATTTTCCTCATTCTGCTTTCTTTCTTCTGCATCAGTTCATATGTGTCTTGTGTTTTTAAAAATGAATCCCAATCACAAATGATCTGATATTTCATTACATTTATATACCAGCTTATTCAGCCAGATACGTGTACCCACTTTGATTCCAGCTCTTTGCTACAGTACTGCTATGGACATTTTGGAGCATATTAGGCCCTTACTTCTGTTGGAGACCTTGTTGCGTGACTGCTCGATCAAAGGGTATTGACAGTTTAGCAGTTTATTCAATAATTTGAAAGGAATGTCCCCCCCACCCAAGGCCTGGACTCTCTGCATCCAGTAACATGGAGACAGTGCTTTGTTCTCTTCTGGGTCAGCTATTGTGAAAAGTGATGCCCCCTAACAGAAGTTCTAATATTTCCATACGATAAGGGCTCATGAGACCCCTCCATTGAGCTAGGTCACAACTCCAAAATACTTTTGTTTTTGAGGGCTCTTCACAGATTGTTGTGGCCAGGAAAACAAAAGAAAATGAGCCCTTGCTAGTCAACCTTCTGCTGATAAGCCTCTCAACACTTACCAAGGCTTTTCCTTGATTTTGATTCCATACTCAATGCCCATCTAAGTCAACGGGAATTACTAGCTATTTTGCTGAGCTAATAGAGCCTCCCAGAGGCCTGGGTCATCTCCACACCCTAACAAGGCATGGCAGAAGATCTCAGAAGATCCAAGCTTTTTGAAAATCCAAGGGGAAGGGTGTCCCAGCCCCACCTCCTTCTCTGAGTCTTGTGGAGAGAGCAGTTGTCATGGAAACCTTTCCGTTGTCTGACTAAATTTGGGGACTGGGAATATTTTAGTCAGTCAAGAAATTCAATTAGCTAAGCAGCATTTCGTAATTCATAGCTCTACACTAATAACTCCTGCTTTCTGATAGATAATTGGTATATTTGTAAAGAGTTGCGATTCAATATTTATCAACTGCTGGTTTGTAGAAAATGAATAATCGGCTCAAACATGTTCCTTTGAAATGCTGTTTCTTAGTCAAACCTGCATAATGAATATATTTTCACACTATGATGGACACAGCGGGATTAATTCAGGCTGCTCAGTTTTCAGCTATATCCCTTCGTCTGACTCCTATCTATAATTGGAACCTTAGAACAAGAGAACCCAAGGAGCCCATCAAGGCCAACTCTATCCCCCAAAAGGCATCAAGATGCAGTGAAAAGAGCCTTGCATTTGGAAGGAAGGAATCTAGGTCTGAACCCTGCTTCAGTTATTTACTATTATTGTGATCTTGAGCAAGTCATCTTTCCTCTCTAGAATGCAGTTTTCATATCTGGAAAACGAGAAATTACTAGAGTAAAGGTATATGTGGCATGATTTTAAAATTTTCAGATGGCGCAAAGCCAGGTAGGATTGCTAACATGTGGAATGACAGACTTGAGTTTTCAGAAGAGCCATCTAATGTTTACAACTGAGTTACAAAAATCAACTTTAAAGACAAGATGGACAAAGGGTAAGTAGAATGAAGTGACTTCATTGGTTGAGGAGGGGAGGGAGGATCTGGGAGTTTTAGTGGACCGCAAACTCAATGTGAGCCAACAGTATCATATGGCAGCCAAGTCATGCAATGAGAACTTAGACTGCATCAAGATAACCAGAGTCCAGAATGAGCAGGGGTGGGGGTGATAGTCCCACTGTAATTTGCCCAATTTATATCACATCCTGAGTATTGTGCTTAAGTAGTCCTAGATGCCACCTTTTAGGAAACACATTAATAAACTTGAGAGCACTCAGAAGAAAGAAGCCAATGTAATGGAGAGCCTTGAGATCAAGCCATTTGAGTATCCATTGAAGAAACTGGAAGTATTTAACCTAGTAAGACTTAGAAAGAACGTAATAGCTGTCTTCCAGTATTTGAAGGCATCTCACCTAGAAGAAGGAGCAGAACTTTTCTCTTTGTCCCCAGATAGCAGAAATAGTGACAGTTTGTGGAGGCAGCGGGGCGGGGGGGAGTATGTTTTAGTGGCAAATTTCTATACAGTATAATGTAGTAAAGCTTTAAAGAAGGAATAACATACTCAGTTAGGTATAGAAAACTCACTTAGCCTATAGGAAATAGGAGGAAAAAGGGAAAAGAAAAGGGAGGTGGCAAATAGAAGGGAGGGAAGAAGTAGTAAGGGAAAAGGGGAAGAAAAGGGAGGGGGCTGATAGAAGGGAGGG
>NW_020950172.1:4072734-4107005 GCF_900497805.2 Vombatus ursinus | reverse complement strand
GTAAGGGAAAAGGGGAAGAAAAGGGAGGGGGCTGATAGAAGGGAGGGCAGACTGAGGGAGACAGTGGTCAAAAGCAGAACACTAGTGAGGAGGGAAAGGGAGAAAGGAGAGAGAAAAGCATAAACAGAGGGGGAAATAGGATGAAGAGAAAGACACATTGTAATCATAACTGTGAATGTGAATGGGACGAACTCTCACAAAATGCAAGCAGATAGCAGAGTGGATTAAGAACCATAGTCCTACAACATATTGTTTAAAAACCTGCAAGGAATTATACAAACTAATGCTGAGTGAAATGAGCAGAACCAGGAGAACATTGTACACAGTAACAGCCACATTGTGCAATGACTAACTTTGATAGACATAGCTCTTCACAGCCATGCAAGGATCTAAGACAACTCCGAAAGACTCACAATGAAAAATGCTATCCACATCCAGAGAAAGAACTTTGGAGTCTAAACGCAGATGGAAGCATACTATTTGCTCTCCTTTTCTCTTATTGTTTCGTTCTGTTTTTTTTTTCTTTCTCATGGCTCCTCCCATTAGTTCTAATTCTTCTTTACATCATGACTAATGTGAAAATACATTGAATATGAATGTATAAGTATAGCCTATATCAGATTGATTGCTGTCTTGGGGAGGAAAGTGGAGGGGGGAGTGGGAGAAAATTTAAAACTCAAAATCTTATAGAACTAAATGTTGAACACTAGAAATAAATAAATTATTTTTTTTTTAAAGTAAAGCTTTCCAAAATCAAAATGAACTGTTTCAGCAGGTAGTGTGGGCTCTGTCTCTCTTGGAGCTCTGGAATCAAAGCTTGACTGACTTAGCTGACTACATGTTAGGTTTTTGGTAGAAGAGATTTTTTTTTTTTATTCGAGTGCCTCTTGGACAATTTACCTTCCGGGGTCCCTTCTTATCCTGAGATTCCATAACAGTGACAGTGCTGGACCAGCTGATGTCTGGGGTTCTTTCCAGCTCAAATATCTTCTGATCTAGCTCTCTTATTTTCCATCATAAGTGCTTTGGAATTGTCTTGGATCTTGGCATTACTGAGAATAGCTAAGTAATTCACAGTTGATCATCATACAATATTGTTGTTACTGTCTGTGTACAATGTTCTCTTGATTCTGCTCATTTCACTTTGCATCCATGCACATAAGCATTTCCAGGGTTTTCTGAGAGCATCCTGCTCACAGTTCCTTCATATTCCAAATAAAGAAGCCTGAGTCTCAGAGAAGGAAGGTGCCTGGCTTAAAGTCATGAGCCTGGTGAGTAACAGAGCAGGATCCACAACCCATGACTTGGTTTCCAATTTAATGGTTTGCTATCATAGTCCAGATGTGGCTATTTTATGCACCGTGCATAAATATATGAAGGATCTCTCATTTCATCATGAGAGACATCCCAGTGTACCTTCTCATTGGTGACTACTTCTTTTAGAACAAAATTATGGGAAAGTCCTAGTCAGTATTTACTTCACTCCCTCTTCTCCAGCCATCTCCTCTATGGTAACCATCCTGTCACTGGGAAATACCTTCCCCATTGTTCCTCCCCCCACCAAGTTCTGGAACCATGAACTATTAACAAATAAACTGTTATTGTTTATGGAGGGTGTGGCAGTCTATTCCCCTATGGTTCCACTTATTATTCCAGTGTATTTCCAGACCAAAATGCCCCTCCCTAATTACTTCTTCTCTATATGTGTTACACTTCCTTCACTACTGTTGCTACTACCACTACCACTACCACTACTACTACTGCTACTAACAATATAGCTAACATAGATATAGCACTTTAAGTTCTGCCAAGTGCTTTACAAATATCTTATTTTATCCTCATACCAATCTTTGGAGATAGGTGTTATTATTATCTTCATTTTACAGACGGGACACTGAGGCAAATTGCCCAGGGTCGCATAGTTAATATCTAATGCTGGATTTGAATTCAGGTCTTCCTGACTTCAGGTCCAAAGCTCTATTGACTGTGCCACCTAGCTTCCTGTAATTGCATTGCGTTACATTACAAGCTCTTTGAGGGTGGGGACTACATTTGTTTTTATATTTGTATCCCCAGTCTTAGCCTAAAATAAGGGTTTAAAAATGGTTTTCTTGATTCTTTCATTCATTCCCAAGGCATAAACTTCCTCTATCAACATATAAAAATCAGTCTTTGACCAAGTAGGTAAGTCCTAAGACATTACTGAGGGTTCAGAGTTTAAATGACTTGCCCAGAGTCACACAGCTGATGTCAGATGTGACATTCAAGGCCAAATCTGCCAGATGACGGGCCTAGCAAGCTCCCAATGACTATTGAGTAATTGATTAATTGAGCAATATTGCTTATTCTGTGGTGTATGATAGAGTGGAGAGAAGACAAACTAGGGCCAGAAAATCTGAGTTTGAAACTTAACTTTTACACTTTTGAAAAGGTCAAAATTACTGTTACTTCTGATTTCTTCTGTATTGATCTCTACTGTATTGGTTCTACAGTGTAACTAACTTTATGTGGTATTAATTTTATAAGTAGGTCTGCATCCTCCTGGCTTGAGTTAAGCTCAGGAAATCTAGCTGGATCTGTGTCTACCTGGCTTAAGTGGAGTTCAAGAATCCAACTGAGCCAGCTTAAAGTTAGTTTAAAAGAAAGGATCATGTCAATATCCCTTAGGATACTTCATGGATATGTTTGCTTAGCCCCACAAAATTATCATTCCCAAAATGCATATTGTTCATCCTTACCGTACTTACCGTACTTCTCCCTAACAAACCCTTTTAGGCACCAGGGAGTCTGCTAACTCATGTCTACAAGATGCTGGTGGGTTCCATTAAAAAAGTAAATGAACATATCTTAATTGTCAAAGAGGGGTGGTCACTAGCCACCCATGAGTGTGCTAACCTCCTTTCTTTAAAACAATTAATCATATTATCCCCACCCCACACAATGTTGTCTACCCTGTAACTAATCATATCATCTTCCCCACCTACCCAACTCTGTGCTCCCCAAAACTATATTAAGTTCATAAATTGATCATGTTCAGACCATTGTCTTTCGGTTTACCTTAATCTTCAAAGGTAATGTACTAACAACTCTGTGACTTTTGGCAACCCTCTTACCATCTCTGGGCTTCAGTTTCCTCAACTTTAAATGGTGGGGGTGGGACTAAATGAGCTTTAAGGACCTTCTTTGTCTAGATTTATGATCTTACTTAGTCATCAAAACGCATTGGAGATTGAATGGAGAGGAATATAAGCAAATTCCTTGAGAAGTTTGCTCTTTCTTTTCAATATAAATGGGGGGAAACCCTCTTAAATGGTTGCCTTCCCTTTGACTGGGGTTACAGAATTAGAGAATCATAGAATTTCAGAATCTGAAGGAACCTGGACAGCCATCAGATCTGCACCATCCACTCAAAAGCAACCACCCTCCCTTGCACACACACAGTTTTTTCAACAAATGGCCAGCCAGATTTTGTTTGACAAGCTCTGGTGATAAGGAACTCACTGCTTCCCAAAGCAGCCTCATGTAAAGGCTAGTTGATGTTCTTCACAGGTTCTCTGCTGCACTCAAGCCTCACTTTGCCTCTTCACTCATGGCTCCTAGTTGTGTCTTTTGAGGCCAAGCTAAATTAGTTAAATCCTTCTTCCACATGGTAGCTTTTCAAATCTTTTAAGCCAGTTATCATGTTCCCCCTAAGTCAACTGCTCACCAAGTTAAATACCACCTTTTTTCAAGCGACTCTCATATAGCTTATATCCAAGGATAGAGATATCCTGCTTGCTTCTTCTGTACACTCTCCAGCTTATCAGTGTGTTTCTTCAATAGTAGTACTCAAAACAGACCCCAGGACTCCAAATGAGGATGATCAGTGCTGCATCAATTTGTTCATGGGACTTGGGGATTAGAAGGAATCTTACAGATCATTAAATTCAACACTCCCCTTCACAAATGTGATCACTGAGTTGCAAGGAAGGGAAGACATTTGCCTAACATCACATAATATGCAGCAAAGGGTAGATTTGAACCCAAGAATTATGATTCAAAAACTAATGCTCTTTCCACTCTAAAATAACACTATCTTATGTCCAGTGATTATTCTGATTCTCTACTGGACTTGCATCTGGCCTCTTCCCAAACCAGCCAATGAGAGTATTGAAGGCTCCTTGGAATGGGCTGTGCTCATACCCATTTGGAGATGACCTCCTTCAAGGCAATGTACTGAAAACAACACTGAGATCACATGGAGATAAGTTTCATGAGGGGTTGTCCTCTCTTTCCTCTGAGATGAGCAGTATCCACAAAGTCACCCCACCCCTTTCTTTCAGTATCTCACAGACCAGACTAAGAAAGCTAAGATATTCAATTTCACAATTAAGAAGAAAAGAGAAACTTCAATAACACCTATTCCTTTAGTATTTCTTTACTTTGTTATGGGTAGTCTGGAAAAAATTGCTCTCTTACACACACTCCTGAAAATGATATCTCCCTTCTGGAACACCCCACCCATCTCTCTCTCTCACTCTCTCTCTCTCTCTCTCAGCAAAAGCTAAGTGACCACATATAGGAAATGTTGCAGAGGAAATCATTTTTCAGGTTTAGGTTAAACTAGCTAAGCACTAAATAAGCACTACTTAGATCCCATAATTCTGTGAACTTGGCTAATTTTCCCCTACATCAATACTTATCTGTGCATGTGACATGTTCCTTTTATTAAAATGTAAGTTCACTGATGACAAGATTGTGTCAGTCTTCATCTTCACATTACCAGTGCCCAGCACAGTACTCTTCACATTATCAGGTACTTAATCAAAGTGTGATGACTTCAATTGTCAAAGTAATTATTCCTTTAAAATGGCTATTTTCTAATTCTATTCACTTATATTAGGGGGTGTGAATAATATGAAACAAGTCACTTCCCTTTCCATGCTAGAAATAATTCTAGGGTATGGGAAAGGATTATAGGAAGACAGAGAGGAGATGAATACAATTGTTTTCAACCAACCTCACAAACACTAATTACTATTGTTTCTAGTCTAAGAGCATAACATGTCTAACAAGCTTATAAAACCAAAGAGATTTAAATTCTGCTAATTCCATTTTGTTTTCATTTCAGAGAAAGAACAATTGGAAGAGTAATTCTAGGGAGAGAGAAAGGATATGTTCATCTGGGTCCCCATTGGTTGTGGTATACATGTGTCAAATGGTGCCCAATTCTCTTCCAACCAACAAGAGGCCCCATTCCCAACAACAATTCCCAGTCTTTCATGAAAAGATTACTGTGAAAGTAAGTCTTTTCCATTGTTAAGTAAAGGACTTCTAACTTTCCACCCTACAGATCCAAATCTTTTCCTCAATTGGATTGATTTCAACAAATACTTATTAGTGCCTATCAGAGAATCCCAGAATCCCATAACTGTAAGCTACCTCAGAAACCACCCCCAGGCCAACTCACACCTGACCAAGAATCCTCCTACAGACAGAAGATCATCCAGGCTCTGGCTAAAGCCTACTGGTGATGGGGCCCTCGCTGTGTCCTGAGGCAGCAGCAGCTTTTACTTTTGGACAGCTCCAAGGAGAGAGAAGCTTTTCCTGATATCAAACCAAAATCTGACTCACAGCAACTTGGGGCTTCCAGTTCTGCCTTCTGGGGCTCAGCAAAATGTAACAAATCCAATGTCCCTCCTAACCGGTCCTTCCTGTTTTTTTTTTTGTTTTGTTTTTAGTTTTAGTTTTTGTTTGTTTTGGGTTTTTTTTTTGGCTAAGTAATGGGGTTAATTGCTTTCCCCAGGGTCACACAGATAGTAAGTGTTATGTGTATGAGGCCGGGTTTGAACTCAGGTCCTCCTGAATCCAGGGCCGGTGCTCTATCCACTACACCACCTAACTACCCCCTAACTGGTCCTTCCTAAATCATCTTTTTTTT
Organism: Vombatus ursinus; assembly: GCF_900497805.2. Taxonomy (NCBI): domain Eukaryota; kingdom Metazoa; phylum Chordata; class Mammalia; order Diprotodontia; family Vombatidae; genus Vombatus; species Vombatus ursinus. The sequence goes on along the minus strand of NW_020950172.1, from coordinate 4,101,085 downwards.
TCCCATGCTAAATATCTCCTTGATAATAATGCAAGCATATAGTTTTAGAACTAAAAGGTATGTTACAAATTACATAGACCAATATCTTCAATTTTCAAATAAGGAAACTGAGGCCCAGTGAAGGGAAGGGATAAACATTTAGTAATACAGTTAAGAATCATACAGTTAGTAATCATTAGGGAGCAGCTTCATCCCAAGGTCCTGTCACACCAAATTAGGATACACCATAAATTTACTAAGAACATAGACTGTCTTCTTTTATCTTTGTGTAATCATTAACAAAGCACATAGTTAACATTTAGTCACTGCTTCTTGAAATTAATTAAATGGAATCATTATTCCCATTTCACAGATTAGGAAAGTAAAGCCAAGGAAATAAACTGTTTGGAGATCAAGTATACTTGACCCTCTGACAATTCTTCAATAGCATTCTTGATGTCATAGGATCATAGGATTTAGCTGAAAGAGACCTTAGATAACCCAGTCTAAACACCTCCTTTCACATATGAGAAAACCGAGACCCAGAAAACCTTCTCTGTCACACACACACAAAGAAAAAGGAAATACATATATGTGTGTGTGTGTGTGTGTGTGTGTATACATATATATATATATATATACATATATATATATATATATATATATATTTGATGGCCCCAGAAGATGGGTTGCTGGGACATGGGGAAAGCTAGCTGAAGCTTGGGTCATGAACTTAAGGCAGTGTGAGGCATTGGAAATAACACTGTATCTGTAATCAGAGAACTTGGGTTCACATCAGCTCTTTAACTTGCTAATCATGTGGCTATGGGCCATTATTTCTGCTCTGAAGACTGCTTTAACTTCCTCCTTTATAAAATGAGAGGGTCAAATTCTGATCTATAAGATTCCTTCTGGTTCTGAAAGCTTCTGATCCCAGGACAGATTCCTCAAAAGCCCCAGGTGCTTCTACAACTTTCTTCTACCCTGATTGCTCAGTGGTGGGGAATGTTTCTCAACAATGTAGCAAATCTTAGCCCTTCAGAATCACAGGATCTCAGTGCTAGAAGAAAACACTAGATAGTCTAAACCCATATCTGATACAGGAGTTCACTCTACAGTGTCCACATTAAGGGCCCACTCAGCCATTGCTTGGACGCTTCCATTGATTGGATATTAACCATCTCATATAATCCTTATTCCTTTGAAATCCTACGGTATTGACTTTAGATACTGAGATTCAGACTTTAAAAATTGGAAAGGGTCTGAGTGACATGGTCATGTCTTGGATAGTGGAGCATCTTCACGGGTTTTATCTCCTTTCCTGTGCCTTGAGCTGAGTCTTATTCATTTCTAAATAAAGAAAAGGTAGAAACTCAGGAAATTTTGGAAGAATGTGGGTCACTACCTGTGCCACCTAGAAATTTTCCTTTGGATCCATTCACTCAGGGGTGGGTTGATGAGAACATGTAGGAATAAAAATGGGTCACATGTGGTATGGGGAGAAAAGGCCAAGAGCTGACTCAGAAATGGAGTTTGCAAGACATAATTCATTGGTGTCAATTTTGAATACAAATTGGGACCGCTAAGCCATTCCGAAGGATGCCTGTAACCCATAGAGTGACTTAGAAAGCCACGAAGTAACATTATTTATGATCTATTTTATTTTTATTTATTTTTTTAAATAGTTCCCAATGACATTTTAATCTGGTTCTGGCCTCACTCCAGAGTGCTATTATGGGCCATAGTTTGACCCTTTATTGTAATGGAGGACACTAGATATGGAGCCAAAGTGCCTGGCTTTGACCTTGAATTCTACTACTCAGCATCACCTGTGTGACCTTGGACAAGTCCCTTCTACTCTCTTGGCCTCACTTTTTTCTCTGGAAAATGAGGGGTTGGACCTGATGGTTTCTGAGGTTTCTTCCAGCTCTAAAACATCAAGTCTTATCTAAAGCATCGACAGGAGAATAGAGTTGAGAATGAACTTCCCAGCTTATGTACTCCTTGTTCTGCCAGCTCAACGAAAGATCTATAAGAAGACAAGGGTCATGGCCAGGCATGGGTTGGGCCAGATGACCCTTAAGCTCCTTTCCAGTTGTGAGAGTCTAGATTCCCTGGGTCCTTCAGATGCTGTATCAAAGTTCTGACTCTTGGGAAAGTCAAGTCAACAAGAATTTACTAATTACCTACTGTGTACTGTGGGTAAGTGCTAGGGATTAAAATAATAATATTTTTTTAAAAGCAGCAAGAGATGGTCCCTGCTTTCAAATAGTTCAGAATTTAATGGAAAAGACAAGATTCAAACAAGTATGTGAAGACAAGATAGAGGGTAAACCCAGTAACAAACTCAGGTGAGGCATTGGCATTATGGGCCATCTGGAAAGGTTTCTTGTAGATGGCAGGATTTGGGCTGGAACTTGAAGGAAGCCCAGGAAGCTGGGAAGCTGAGGGGAGGAGAGAATGAGTTCTAGGAAGAGAGGACAGCCAGGGGAAATTCTGGGCATCTGGAGATGGAGTCTTGTGTTTGAGGAACAGCATGGAGGTCAGAATCACTGAGAATGAAAGACTAGAAGAGACTGTGAAAGTTATGAATATCAAACAGAGGGTTTCCATTTGATTTTGCAGGTGACAAGGAGCCATTGGAGTCTATTGAATTGGGAGGTGAGATGGTCAGATCTCTAATTGAGGAGTCAGTTGGACAGCTGAGTGGAAGATGGACTGACAGGAGGAGAGACTTGAAGCAGGGAGATTCAAAAGCAACCCTTGCCATAGTCCAACATGAGGTGATGAGAGCCCACACCAGGGTGGAAGCATCAGAGAACAGATGTGGTCATACCCAAGAGATGCTCAAAAGGCAGAAGGGAAAAGAAAGCAACCCCAAAGAAGGAGCCCAGGGAGGGAACATGAAATTTTTCCCTTTCTGACCTTCCATTGACTGACCCAGTTTCCCACACTACCCCAAGGGCAGCCAGAGGGCTTCTCTTCCAGGAGACTTAAAAATCAAGTCAGCTGGGGGGCTTTCTGGATGACAGATTTTAAACCATGACTTGTTTCTGTGCAGTTAAAAATAGTGTGAGCTGCAGCAGGACATCATAAAAAGCTGCATAAAAAAGTTGGCTTTCCTTTTTTCCACCCAAAGAACTTAGAAACAAGGGATGTTCAGCTGTCGATGTTAAGCAAGTCCCTTCCCTCAACATGCCTCAATTTCCTCCTAGGTAAAATAAAAGTGGGGCAGCTAGGTGGTACAGTGGATAGAGCATCAGCCCTGAATTCAGGAAGACCTGAGTTCAAACCCGGCCTCAGACACATAACACTTACTAGCTGTGTGACCCTGGGCAAGTCACTTAACCTCATTGCCTAGCCAAAAACAAAACAAACAAACAAACAAACAAACAAACAAACAAAAAAACAAATAAAAAGAGCAATGGACTGTCTTTAAGGTCTCTCTGTTCTGGTGTGGATTCTTTGAGTCAACTACACCAAAAAGACTGTTTTCAATTTTGATTCAATTCACCGAATATTTACTAAGCCCCTATGCCAAAGGAGGAAGCAGCCAGTTGACATAAAGCACAGATTCCCCATTGTAAGGGAGCTCATGGTCTATGAGATGGATACAAAACATGCCCAAAGATCATGCATTCCATATGTTAACAGCTTTAGAAAAGGCAAACATAGAGCTGTTTGAGGGCATTCTTGATTGGGGGAATCAGAGAGGATCCCCTGGAGAAGGAGCCATTAAAATGGCACATCTTCCAGATCAAGCCAGGTAGGATCTTACCTTGTTGGAGAGAAAAGTTTTCAAGGGACAGAGATGTTAGGCTGGAGCAGAGGCTGCATGGATAGTGACAGTGTAGAAGGCTGAAAAGGGAATGGGAGACCAGATTGTGAAATAAGTTCCATTCTTGAGTCTGGGAGCCAGAAATACCCCTCACAAACACAAACACACATACACACTACTTTCAAAAGTTTCCAACCACTGTTGGGGGATGCCTGAAGTTCCACCATTCAAGCACCACCCACCCACTCATCTTCATGCTGGTATCCTATTAAAGATAAGTTAATTAGATGAGATACATTTTATTAATTCATTAATCACTCAACAAACATGTGTTAACTGCCTACCAGGCAGTGCCAGGCATTGTACTGGGCAATCGTTGCCATCAACAAGGTGTTTAGATTCCATTATGAGGAGACAAGACATATTCATAAAAAAGTACGTATACGCATTGAATACAGACTGGTGGGTAGATTACTAAAACTTTGGGAAGGAGAGCTAGCCCTTGAGTTGAACAGTGACAGGAGGTAGAGACTCCAAGAAGCACAGCCCATTCCAGGCAGGAACTCAGAGATGATATGGACCATTGTGCATAAGAGAACAGCCAGTCGCTAGAGTGAAGTGTGCATGAAGGTAAGTAAGGTACAACCAAATTAGGCAAGTCTGTCATTGATCACAGAGCCTGAGCTTCACTGAAACAATCTGGGAGTCCTTGGTTTTAGAAGAGGGGGCCCTGAGGGGTGGAGATGGGAGCTACAGAGGGGAAAAGAGGAAGAAGCAGGAGGCTGGGGTGATGGGGAGGCTAAAACTCATCACCACAAGCTTTATGATGTCCCCAAATCTCACAATCTCAGAATTATATGGGGCCTCCGAGGCAACGAATCCAAGAGAAAGATGAGGACAGAGGTCTGACAAAGAGCCAGTGTTGGGCAGAGATGTAATTCCCAAATGGAGGGAGTATACCTTGATATTTCTGAAATGGTTCAGGCAGGGACTATGGCTGTACCATTCCAGCCCCAAGCCCAATTCTTCCAGGGAGCACACAGAATATAAAAGACATGGTTCATGGATTGATGCACAAATATGTGAATGATGTATTTGGCAAAAGGCATAAGACTTTTCTGCATGCAACAGTAACTACAAAACAAGTTTGTTTTTCGTTTTTGTTTTTTTTTACAAATCTCTGTGTCTGTAATAAAAGACCTTACTCCTACTCTGGACTACCTTTCACCCATACTCACATATGGGAGATGACTCCTCTAGGTTTAAGGTATTACTCTTCCTTCCTCTCCTCCTCCTCCTCCTCTTCCTCCTCCTCCTTCTCCTTCTCCTTTTCCTCAACTATGAAATTGCTTTTCTTCTTCCATGGCCCAACTCGAATTAAGGCATCATAACATAGTGGAAAAGGCACTGATCTTGGAATCAGGAAGGGGTGGGTTTAAATCTTGCATGAGACACTTCTTAGGTATGTTTCTGAACAAGTCTCTTAACCACTCTGTGTCTCAGTTTCTGTACCTGTAAAGTGAAGGTGTTAGCCCTTTAAGCTGCCTTTCATCTATACTTATTAGTGGAGTGATCCCAGACAAATTAATTAAATGCTTACAGGTTCAGTTCCTTCATCTGTAAAATGGGGATAATAATAGCACCTGCCTCATAGAGTTATTGTGAGAAAATCTTAAAGCATTATATAAATGATGTCTAGTATAATTATTATAATTAGCAATAAATCTATAATCTTACGATCCTGTGAAATGTTACCTTCTACACAGGGTGCTCCCTGAGGCACCCTGACCACACTGACCTCTTCCTCGCTCTGTTTGCACCTCTCTATTACATTCAAATAATTTGCATTATAATTATCTGGGCTCACATCTTGTCACCTACCAGATCTGGGCTGCCTGGAAGGCAGGGAACCATTTTTTTTCTAAACTTTCTTTTTGCCTCCAGGAAAGGACTACTACAGGGCCTTCCACAAGCTTCTTTAATCAACTTGCCCAGGATTGCTCCACTAATAAGTGTAGCTGAAAGGGAACTCAAAGACCATCAAATCTAATACCTTCACTTTACAGGTGAGGAAAGTGAGGCACCGAGAGGTCAAGAGACTTGCTCAGGGACACACACCTCATAAGTGTGTGAGGCAAGATTTAACCCCACCCCTTCCTGACTCCAAGTTCAGTGCCTTTTCCACTATGTTTTGAAATATTTGAAACACATTGACTGGCTGATTAACTGACTGGCCAGAGGACCAAATGAACAAATGAAGGAAGGAGAGATGCAAGAAATGGGTGTATCAAATGTTAGATTTATAGGGGAGAATCTTGGACTCCTATTTTACAGTTGGGGCCACAGAAGCCAAGAGATGGGGTGACCTGCTCATCAGGGCATTTTCTTGGGCATCCTGTTTTAGAAAGGACAGGGATGTATTTCCAGGGACCAGTTCGTCTTTTTACTGTCTCACCTCAGCACCACCCCCAGCTCCCAAAGATCTCAGTGCTCAATGGCAACTCTGCATCAGCCCAATGGAGGTTCCCTGTGGAAATATATGTTGGAAAACATTAAGTGGCCCCTGCTGTCCATCACCAGGATGAATGGGCTAAATGGGAATCTCATTGATAGAGAAGCAGTGAGACCATCACTAGCAACCAGATGGGAAGAGGAGCCTTCCCCAGTCACTGTAATAGGAAGCAGCCTTCCCTTGGCTCCCTTGGGACAAAAGGCAATGTGAGACCTTTGGAGATTGCCTGCCAAGGAGGACAGAGGAAAAGACTGAATGAGACTAAATGAGAGGCTTAGACATCATAAAGCCTCTTACTCTCTTAAAAGAGGTGCCCTCTGAGAGGGTAACAGGGTAAGACCAGAAGCATCCTGACTTTTGAGTCAGAAGACATGGGATGAAATCCCAGCTCTGCTTCTTAGTACTTGTTACATAATTTTGTATGTCACTACACCTTTCTAGGCCTCAGTTTCCTCATCTATAAAATGAAAGGTTTGGGCTGCATAACCTTGAAGGTTCTTTCCAGCTGTGGTTCTATTATCCTACACATTTAAGAGCCATTTGAACACAAGGAGATTCCATTCAACTGAACAAACACTGAACACCCACTATGTACAAGTCAATATACTAAGTTCTCTGAATATACAAAGATGAATATCCAATAATCTCTGCCCTCAAGGAGCTTATATTCCCTTGGGCAAAACAAGATGTGCACAGATAAATAACTACAAATATTATAATGCAATACTAATAACTGGGTGATATTTATAAAGACCCTGTGTAGGAGGTGGCACCTGAGCTGGGTCTTAAAAGAAGCTTAGGACTCTGAGATGTAGAAGAGGAGGAAATATATTCTAGACAAGGGGAACCATTTTTGCAAAAGCTTGGAGGTGGGAGAAGAAATAACATGCCCCAATAAATAGCTACCACACCAGCTTGATTAGTACAGAGAACATGTGAAAGAAAATAATGGGAAACAAGATGAGGAGATAGGTTAGAGTTAGATGGTGCAGAGCTTCCCAGTGCCAGGCTGAGGGTTTTATTGATTGTGGTTCTTATGAGATGAATGGTGCAGTCCATAAATATTGTGGAGTTCCAGAGGGAATAAAGGTCATAGGTTGCTGGAGGGGGGGGGGGGTTGCTATAAAGATCCCTAAAGGAGATAGGATCATAGGATCAAATATGAAGACATAGGAGGAATTTTTGAGATCATCTAGTCAAACCCTTTAATTGTACAACGAAAGAAACTGAGAAGAAGAAATGATTTGCCCAAGATTATGCAACTAATAACTATCAGAGGTAGATGTTCTAAGTTTTATCTCCAGAACCTATCTAGAGCATCTGGAATATAAAAGAGCCACATGTTCTGATTCCTTTCTCCAGAACCTATTTAGAGTGTCTGGAGTGTGAAAGTCTCTTAAGAAATGCTTCTGTATTGATTTCAACTCCAGGGCCTTATCCATATAGCGCTGTTGCCTCCTAGAACAAGTGCAGTTAAAGCAGATGGTTAAAAAATAAAAGGACAGTTGTTAATGAGGCTGGAAAGATTTGAGAGCCATGGTGTCCAAGCTAAGGAGCCTGGACTTTCTCCTGTAAACCTTTGGGAGCCATTGAGGCATTGGAGGTGTGGCATGGTCACAGGATCCCAGAATCCCAGAAGCTCAGAATTGGAAGGGACATCAGAGGCACCCAAAATGTACTATTCACACCTGAGTAGCAAGCCTCTTTATGGTATCCCTTTCAAATGATCCTCCAACCTTACTTAAAGACCTCCAAGTAAGCCCACTTGGTCTCATGTCAACCCATTTTATTGGGGGGGCATTTCTAATCACATCAAAGGACTCACAAAGTTGGAACAAATCTCCAAGATCATTTGGTCTAAACTCCTTATTTTACAATGGAAGGAAGGAAGGAATGGAGGGATAAGGAAGTTAAATCACATGACTGAGGCCATACAGCTCATTAGCACAGCCAGATCCTGTGACTGTAAAAAAAAGGATACTTTCTGCTATTCCATGATGCCTAAAATTTATTTTAGCAAGATGTATATGTCAGATGTTTTCAAGAAATTTAAATTGGTGAGGGACTAGATAATGGGAACCTAATCAGGAGATTATTGAAATAGTCAAGGCAAGGGTAAATGAGGGAATGAGAGTGGAGAGGAGGGTATGAATCGAAGAGATGTTGCCAAATAGGACAGTCAGGTATCACAGATTTATTATTGAAAGAGACTCTAGATGCTATCAAATCCACCTCCCTCATTTTGCAGTTGAGGAAATGGAGGCACTGATAGGTGAATTGCTTAGGGTCAAAGAGCTAATAGATATCTGAGGTTCAATTTGAATCCATGTCTTTCTAACTCCAAGTGTAGTGGAGTCTATCCACTATACTTATAAAACAGAGGGAAAAGTCAAAGATGACTGTGAAGCTGGAAGCCTGAGTGAGTGGGAGAATGATAGGATCTTGGGCAGAAAGATGTGAGAGAAGGGTGGGTGGCTGGCATTGGAAGGAAGATCATAAATGTATCTTTACCTGTTGAGTTGAAGCTAATACTCAGTCAACCAGCTGAACAATCACCCTAAGCAGAGGAGGAGCCTCAAGCTCAGCTGGTCCAGGTTAGCTCTCCATTATTCTTGACCCCTTGCTCCTCCGGAACCCCACCCGAAAAGCTTCTGTTACTGTAGTGGAAAAAACAAACAAACAAAACAAAAACAGGGGAATAGACATGTATCATTATTCATCATCAACTTTAAAAATTTAAGTAAAATCTTGGGGAAATGATTATAACAATTTATACAATAAATTAACTATGAATAAGTGAGACTTATAGAAAGGGTACAAAACTGACCCAACACTGGGAAAATAATGAACACAATAATATCAAAAATAAAAATATCAAAAATCACATGATTTATTGATTTATGCAGAAAAAAACTGATATGGCACATTTATTAGTGCTAAAAAAAAGCCCTACAAAACAGAGGCATAGAAAGAGGTAATTATAATAAGCTATATATGTTTTTAGCATGTGAAACAATAGGGACATATTAGAAGCTTTCTCAGTAAATATAAAAGTAATGTGAATGTGCTGCTTTCCCCCTATAGCTTTGTGTCATAATTCCAGAAAAGCCAGCAATAGCAGTACAAAAAGAGAAGGAAAATAAACACATAAAGACAGGCAAACAGTAGGCAACACAATACTTTTTGGCTGATGATATGGTTGCTTACTGAGAAAACCCTATGGAATCAACACAAAATTAATAGAGACAATTAGCAATTCCAATAGCGTAGCAAGTTATAAAATAAACCCACACACATCAACATTTCTATATAGCAATAACAAAATCCAGGAGAAAATATGAAGTGAAATTTCATTCAAAATAAATACAAAATATATGAAATATCTGGAAGTCAATCTACCAACATATGCTCAATATCCATAGATAGCACAGCAAGATGTTCTTAAGGAAATTATTTTTTTAAAAAAATAATTAGAGGGATAGTCTATGCTCATGGTTGAGGTATGCCAATAGGATAAAAATAACAATACTACTAAAATAAACTTATATATTCAGTGTTATATCAATTAAACCTCACAAGAGAAAATTACCAAAACCAGCTAAAATGACAAAATTCATTTTGAGGAATAAATGATCTCAAACATCAAAGGAAATTTAAAAAAAAAGTAAAGTAGGGGCAGCTAGGTGGTGCAGTGAATAGAACTCTAGTCTTGGAGTCAGGAGGACCTGAGGTCAAATCTCGTCACAGACACTTACTAGCTGTGTGGCCCTGGACAAGTCACTTAACCCTCACCAAAAAAAAAGTAAATTGAGGGGGGATAACATTTCCAAACTCCAAATTATATTATAATGCAGTAATTTTCAAAACTGGCCAAAAAAATAGAAAATATTAAAAAAGGAAGAATTTGAAAAAAATGAGCATAATACCCAATTATTTGAGAAACCTTAAAATATAAATTATGTTGGCAAGACCTTCCTATGTGTTAAGAGTTTCTGGGAAAAATTAAGAAGTCATAAAAAACAGATTTTATTATTAAATTAGAAAATAGATTTTCAAATTTTAGATAATCATCTCAAATACTACAATAAACTCAAAATTGATACGTAACTTGAATATTAAAGATTATATATATACACATATATGTTGTATGTGTGTATATTGATATAGATATATGTATGTATGTATGCATGTATTAAATAGATGAGAATTAGATCAGATTCTTTCCACGGCTATGAGTAGGGAGTTAATTCTTAACCAAACAAGAGGCAGAGGGTGATTTTAAAACAAACAAACAAACTCAATTACTCAAAATTGAAAGCCTTAATTAATAAAATGAATTTGATTAGGATAATAATGGACAAAGAATAGACACAATCAATTGAGAAAAATCATTACATTAAATATATCATATAGGACTTTGATATCCAAGATATGTAGGCAAATAACAGGAATGTATAGGACAGAGTCATTTCCTAAAAGATAAGTGCTCAGAGGAAATTTGTAAGCAGTCCTCAAAAGAATTGCAAACTGTTGATGACCATATGAATGTTACAAATTACTAATGATAAGGAAAATGTAATCAAGCTTGATCCCAAAGAATAGATATGGGCAGGCACCTTACCCCTACTTTGTAGAGGTGTGGCCCTATAGGTGTGCAATATCACATACAACGAATTACTTTTTTTCAATATTTTTGTTATTTTTTGCAAACTATTTCCCCTTCTTCTTTCTTACAGCAGATTGGATCATTCTCTGGGACTGGGCAGCAGTATGGAGAAGGATATATTGGGAAATAAGAGCAAAAGATCAATCAAATGTATTTTTTGAAAACAGACATGAGATCAATGGGCAGGACTGCTAAAAATTTAGTTAAGCCTTAGCATTCAGGTAAGTTCCTTCCCATGATACTTTCTGAACCCATCATACATCAGTAGTGACAGGAAACACTCTGATTTATGAAAGCAAAGTTTCTCAATTGAACAATTATATATCATCAATATAACCTAGCCTTAAATCACCGAATAGGTATTGCCTTAAACAAACTGAGACCTGGGAAAGACTTCAGCTTAAAAAGGCCAAGGTCTCCCACTGCATCTGGGGGCCTCGCCAATCCTCCTGACTTATGTCTTGTCACTGGACCCTGAATGACTCTGGAGGAGAGAGTGAGGCTGGTGACTTTGCACAGCCCTGCGTCACTTAAATCCAACTCACTTGCAAGTCAAGACATCACCTTCCCGATGTTGTTGGCCCTCTTTGAGAGCAAAGGACAAACAACGATGTATGAATATTTTTTGCAAGCCACTGTGTTTGCAGCTAGGGGGCTAGTAAGGTAAGATGAAATGAAGTCCATGATCTCACTGAGATCTTAATCAAGTTGAAAGCTAAAACACAAATGCAGATAACCACAAAACCTAGCATCACATGCTAATTGCATCAGAGGGAGACAAAGTGCTGTCTGGGTGGGAAAGTTGTTGTTCTTCAGTTGAGCCTCATTTCTGGTGACCCCATTTAGGGTTTTCTTGGCAGAGATGCTGGAGCGGTTTGTCTTTTCCTTCTCCAGTTCATTTAACAGATGAGGAACTGAGACAAACAGGGGTAAATGACTTGCTCACGGTCACACAGCTAGTAAGTGTCTGAGGCCAGATTGGAACTTGGGAAGATGGGTCTTCCTGGCTCCAGGCCTGGCACTTAAGCTACCTAGCCGCCCTGAAAGGGAAAGATCCTTGTCAATAGGGGAAGGCTTCCTGGATAGCGTAACTGAAATGACCAAGCAAAACATTTGCTTTGGGCTGTGAAGCGTATGAAGGAATCCAACAAACTTGGCTAAGGGAGAGAGGGGTTTCTGGAGTTTGGGGCACGAGCAAAGGTCCCGAGTCAGAAAACTGCAGAGTGTTTTGGGGGCGGTGTGGGGCGGTGAGTGGAGAAAGTAAGGGAGCAGAGGGTCAGGCACGCTGACTGCAGCATGGAGAGCAGAGTGGGGCTGGAACATCTTGTCCCCTGCCTACAGCTGCATAGCTTCTCTGAAACCCTGACACTTCCTATAGCTCACCAGAAGCCCTACCACTAATTGACAGCTCTATCTGTCCCCATGCTTCTGATGAGAACACAAATGATCCTAATGATCTGAGGAGATGCTTGTTGCACTTCTCCTTTTATTATCTAAATGGAATGACCTTGATTGGGAGGCCATTGATTCTGTGGGTCCAGCTCGTGCCTGACTTAGCATGCTGAGATGTGTCCCTCACAGGAAGCTGTCCCGTATGAGCTCCTAATTATCAGGGAAGGTTGAAGAAAACATTTTTCAAACCATTAAGCACTCTATTGCCAGATGCCTGGACCAAAGAAATAGCTCCCCTACATTTTTTCCCCAACCCTGTTCTTTCTTTTTCTTGTCTAAAGGCATCTGGGGGGCACAGTGGATTGAGCTCTGTGCCTGGAATCTGGAAGACCTGAATTCAAATCTGGCCTTCAATACTTAGTAGCTATGTAACCCAGGGTAAGTCACTTTATTTCTGTCTGCTTCAGTTTTGTCATCTATAAAATGGGGAAAGTAACAGCACTTCCCTCCCAGTGTTGTTGTGAAGATCAAATGAAATATTTTTAAAGCACTTAGCACAGTGCCTGGGTCATAGTAGGTGCTTAATAAATACTCGTTTCCTCCCTTTGTCCCTCTTCCCATCCCCCTGTCCCTGGCTTCCATTTCATCTTCACCCACTTACAGAACAATCTTCCTTCCTCTCCTCACAACATTTTAGTGATTTGGTGACTGAGAAGTTCAAACTTCTCAGATTGGCATTCAAGGCCTTCCATCATCTGGAATTGCCCTAACTTGCCCTTGTCCCTCTGATCTTCCCTTCTCCTTCCCAACACTTTGTACCTTGCTAACACACTCATGATGTAATATGCACTATTATAAGTTGGTGTTTTATCCCTCACACTGGACTGTGAACATCATGAGGGCAAGGACTCTCTCTCTCCCTCCCTCTCTCTCTCCCTCCCTCTCTCTCTCTCTCTTTCTCTCTCCCTCTCTCTCTCCCTCTCTCTCTCCCTCTCTCTCTCTCTCTCTCTCTTTCTCTCTCATTTTGTGTGTTTGTGCTCCCAGAGAACCCTTTTTGACATATGGGATCCAAGTACACTGTGGGCCACTTCTCACATCCATAAGGGTAGTCACTAGCTCCATTTATGAGCACATGATTTCAGAAAGGAACACATACACACACACACACACACACACACACACACAAGTAACCTGACAGGACTCCATGGAAAGTAAAGCCCCTCAACAGTCAGCAAGCCTTCCCCTTGGTTCCGTGTGGTCTCAGTCACTTTGAATATTGCCTAGCCCCAATCAGTACCTAGAAGTTATTTCTCTATGTCCACCTGGATGCCTTTATACCATCATTTTTTCCCACCATAGCTCTCACTACCAGACACACTCAGGAGATGTCACAAGCCCCTTACAATTTCCTCTTTTTTCTTCCTGAAGCCTTTTTCAGCTCTCAGCAGATAGTGGTCACTTGGTGCTTCCCATCATGGACCCCTTTCTCAGGTCTGTGTTACTCTCTGTCTCACATAAGGGCCTTCTGTTGTCATAAGCAACAGAAACCTATTCAGGGGACCGTACTGACCATTTTTCTATCTGCACTTCTCCTCAGCTGCCAGAGGATGTCAACCACTCCCTTTCTCAGGGGACCTAGGAATACTGGAGAAAAGTTTCTTTTGCTCTCTCTTATGAAATAAAACCCTCTAGGGAAAGAGCACTCCAGAGTCACTGTCTTGGTGAATATATTTTCAACTCAAATCAAACCTCAAGATGACTGAAATGACTCTGCTCTAAAACTTTCTGTGCTGCAGTTCCTGTGAACACATGCCTCACAAAGAAGAGTTTCTGGAGGACTATCTCCCTTTGTAACTTTGAAGCAGGTCTTTCCTGTCAGGGAATGCTTGAGCTGACCTTTGGAGGAAGGGACTCTAGAAGCAAAGATGAGGAGCAAAGGGGTTGTCCCAGGCATGGAACATAAACTGTGCAAAGCCATGGAGAGAGAAAGAGAAATGTCATCTTAGGGGACCAGTAAGGAATCCACTTTGACCAGAAGGCAGAGCAGATGAAGGGTGGTCGTGCGCGATCGTTCTGAAAAGACAGAATGGAGGAGTTTCTTTTATCCCAGGGACAAGAAGGAGCCAATGAAATTCCTTGAGCAGGAGTGACATGAACAGACCTATTCTTCAAGAATATCATTTTGCCCATGGCTATCATCTTGGCAGTGGTATGGAGAATGAAGAGGTGGGGTGTGTGTGACAAATGAGAACTGTAGAAGGGTAGCGTGGTGCAACAGACATCATTCTTGACTTGAAGTCAGAAGAGGAAAGGGTTTGAACCCAGCTCTGACACTGGCTGTGTAAACTTGGACAAGCCCCTAACCTTAGAGTCCAGTCTCCTGTTAAACGGACATAATATTTTGGGTGCTACCCATGCCTCTGGGCTAGTTAGAGGAACCAATGAAATCGTCCAGGCCCACACTCCAGTCTTTAAAGTGGTATTGAAGTAGAGATCTTGTGAATTCTAGGATACAGTGGGGCTGGGGATCAGTGGGAAATCACCCCCATGGAGAGATTCACAAAGCCATTAGAGCATGTAAATGGTTTCTAGGAATGCTGATGGTCAAGCTTCCTTGGGACATTAAACAAAAAAAAAAAGAATTTGGGACTTAGTGTTTTTGTCCTTGGGTGTCTTTTGGAGTTTCTTGATTTCCTGATCTAACTTCTATTGACAGAGAATGAGATGAGCAAAGTCAATACCAGGGGCCTGGCTCATCTACCAGAATCAACTCTCTTCATTCTGTGTTTGAATCAAGCTTTCCCTTCATCCTTCTCTGAAGTTCTCTTGTGTGTCAGCAAAGGGGAACAGAGTAGACTGTTCTTGATGGTATCTAAACCTCTTTAGGCAGAAGGAACTTGGAGCTTGGCAATATTTTTCTGACTAGTACTTTTGGCCCCCTTACCATTGAAACCACATAGCATTATCAAATAGTTCACACTTCAACCCTCTGAAACTTAGACAAAAAATGTCCTTCCAAAAACCATGAAAGGTAGAGAGTAGGACATTTGTCACCTGGAGTACAAATAACGGGGACAAGAAGAACATTTAGAACCATAACAGCAATAATGATAGTATTAAGGAAAAGAATAGGCATTTACATTGTTTTAACATGTTGAGAGCATTTTACCGTAGTGATCTCATTTAATCCTCACAATAACCTTTCAAGGTGTGTTGTTGTTGTTGTCGAGTTGTTCAGTCATGTCTATTGGTGACCCCATGGACCATAGCATTCTAGGTTCTTCTGTCCTCCCCTATCTCCCAAAGTCTGTCCAAGCTCATGTTCATTGTTACCACAACACTATCTATCCAACTAATCCTCTGCCATATCCTTCTCATTTTGCCTTTAATCTTTCCCAACATTAGGATGTTTGTTTTCCCCAATGAGTCCTGTCTTCTCATTGTGTGGCCAAAGTATTTAAGCTTCAGCTTCAGTAATTGTCCTTCCAAAGAACAGAATGAACTAATTTCTTGAAGTATTGACTGATTTGATCTTCTTGCTGTCCAGGGGCTGCTCAAAAGTCTTTTCCAGCACCACAGTTTGAAGGTATTGATTCTGTAGTGCTCAGCTTTCCTTATACTGCAACTCTCACAGTCATACATTGCTACTGGAAAAACATAATTTTTACTATACCGACCTTTGTCAGCAAGGTGATGTCTCTGTTTTTTGTAATGCTGTCCAGATTTACCATAGCTTTCCTTCCAAGGAGCAAGCGTCTTTTAATTCCATGGCTGCAGTCACCATCTATAGTGATCTTTGAACCCTAGAAAATATAATTAAACACTGCTTCCATTTTTCTCCCTCTATTTGCCAAGAAGTGATGGGACCAATTGCCAAGATCTTAATTTTTTGATGTTAAGCTTCAAGTCAGTTTTTACGCTGTCCTCTTTCTCCCTCATCAAGAAACTTCTTAATTCCTCTTCACTTTCTGCCAACAGAGTGGTTTCCTCTGCAGATCTGAGATTGTTGATATTTCTCCTAGCAATCTTAATTCCAGTCTTTGATTCCTCCAGCCTGGCATTTCATACAATGTACACCGCATAGAAGTTAAATGGATAAGGTGACAGTATTCAGCCTTTTTCTACTCCTTTTCCAATCTTAAACCAATCAGTTGTCCCATATTTAATTCTAATGGTTGATTCTTGCCCCTCATACAGGTGTTCTGAGGACACAAGGAAGATTATGTGGTATTCCCAGCCCTTTGAGGACTTATCACATTTTGTTATGATTCACACAAAGTCTTTGGTGTAGTCAATAAAGCAGAAGTAGATTTTTTTTTTCTGGAACTCCCTTGCTTTCTCCATAATCCATTCAATGCAGTCAATCTGGTTTCTAGTTCCTCTGCCTCTTCAAAAACCGGTCTGCTTTTCTGCTAATTCTTGGTTTGCATTTTGCTGAAGCCCAGTTTGCAGAATCTAAAGCATAACCTTGTCGGTTAGTAAGATGAGCACAATTGTTCAGTAACTTGAACATTCTTTGGCATTGCCCTTTTTCAGGATTGGTATGTGCTATTATTATTCCCATTTTATAGACATTGAGTGACTCTTCACTTTCCATCTGTAGCTCTGCTTGGTTAGAACTCCAAGGAGCAAGACTGGCTCAGTTACCCCCAGTATATCCTCACCCCTTTCCAGCTTCCATTTTCATGCTGTTTTTCCCCATTAGATTTTAAACTCCTTCAGGGCATGGACTATCTTTTTCTTATTTGTATTCCCAGTGGTTAGCACAATGCCTGGCACATGGTGGGCACAAAATAAATGCTTATTGAATTAAACTGAATTGACTTGTCTAGGGTCACAAGGTGAGTCTCGGAGGCCAGATTTTAACTGAAGACTTCCTGCCTATAAGTCCAGCAGTCTGTATACTACACTGTCTAGCTACCTCAGAGAAATGAAGCTACTAAGTCTCAGAGAAGGGAAGGAATTAGCCATAAGTCACAGCATGAGCAGTGAATTGTGGAAGTAGGATTTGAACCCAGGCGTCTGGAGGCCAAGCCCTTGTTTCCTTCACTAGTACCAAACTGTTTACCTAGACTGAAGGCATCATGTCTTCCTTTGGGAGAACAGATGATGTTGATTCTCAGCAGATGACCTAGGACTGAGCAGTATATACATTTGCATGGCACAGACAGTGCCATCTACATAATCTCTAACCTTAGAAAAAGAAAAGTGGGAAAAGAAAGTGGATTTTAAAGGTGAACAACCTGTTCAGGTGTTAAGAAACTGAGTGCAAGGTGTTGGATCGATGTCTGGCTGTTGGCTGGTGAGGGCTGGCCCTGATGCTTTGCCCAGGTTAGGCTGTAGCTCCCATATGGGCACTGGGCCAGGCTCTTGAAAACTCATGTACTGTGAGTTTCTTATGCTCTTAACAATGTTTGTGATTGCTTATGTAAGCAGCAAAGTCTTAAAGCTTTGTTCCGAAAGTCTCCTTTTTTTTCAACTCAAGACACTTCCTCATATAGCCAAAAAATAAGGAAAGTCAAAAGGAAATGGATGTAGGGATTAGTGTTTCATTTTTTAAAAAAAATCTTTATTTTTCACATAATCACCTTGTACTGTCTAGCCTGGTGCTGGCAGCAGGGTTCAGACCATCCATTCTTCCCACTCAATTGGGACCAAAGCAAAAACATGAATCCAAAGCATCATAGTTATTGTCCCACTGAGCTAAATGCTAAATACCACCATCCCTGGCTATGCCGAGTGGCTTTGAGTGAATGAGGACAACAAATTGGAATCCAAGTGTGCTAGAAAGCACGAAATCCCCTCTGTAAGGTAATGGATGGGATTAGAATGCAATATTAAATCATACTGAGCCTCATGGGCAAATCCTCAGAGTTCAGAGGCCTGCCTGCCAGTCACCTCCCCCTGTAGCCTGCTCACTCCACACTCACACCCTCTCTAGAGGGAAATATTTGTCAATGCTGATTTACCTTGAATTTTTAGCAGAAGTACAAAGGATATTAAAGAAGGGTCTCCAAATGATTGAATGGTGTGCTTGCAAAGTGCTGCAGACTGGAGCTTGGCCAACCTACAACAAAACCTTCAAGCTTCCTTCCCCAAGGCCAGTCCTGAACCCCGGGAGTGGACAGCGTCACAGTGGGTCCTGATGAATGGCTGATTCTGCTCCTACATTAAGGAGGCAGCACAGTGCAGTAGAAAACAAAACAGTAATAGGTCTGGAGTCAAAAGGCTTCCTTCAAATCCTGCCCTTGGCCATATAATTTAGCCTCATTTTTTCCCTCTATGAAATGAAAGGGTTTGACTAGATGGTCATTAAGAGCCCTTATAGGGGAAAAAAATGGAGGGATGTGGGAAAACTGGGACACTAAAACATTGTTGGTAAAGTTGTGAACTGGTTCAATCATTCTGTAGAGTAATTTGGAACTGTGTCCAAAGCGCTATAAAACTATGCAATACCATTATTAGGTCTGCATCTCAAAGAAATCAAAAACAAGGGGCAGCTAGGTGGCGCAGTGACTAGAGCACTGGCCCTGGATTCAGGAGGACCTGAGGTCAAATCTGGCCTCAGACACATAACACTTACTAGCTATGTGACCCTGGGCAAGTCACTTAACCCCATTGCCTCTCCAAAAAAGAAAAAAAAAGAAAGCAAAAGGACCTATATGTACAAAAATACTTAGAACAACTCTTTTAGTGGTGGCAAAGAATTGGAAACTGAGAGGATGCTCATCCATTGGGGAATGGCTGAACAAGTTGTAGTATATGATTGTGATGGAATACTAATGTGCTATAAGAAATGATGAGAAATGATGGGGAAAAAAAAAAACTTGGAAAGATTTACATGAATCGATGTAAAGTGAAATGAGAACCAGAACATTGCACACAGTAAGAACAATATTATATGATGACCAACTGTGAATGACTCAGTTATTCTCAGCAACACAATGATCCAAGACAATCCCAAAGGACTCATGATGGAAAACACTATCTACATCCAGAAAAAGGTCTAAAGAACTAACGGAGTCTGGGTACAGATCAAAACGCTTTAAAAACACACGAAAAATGTAGGTCTGTGTTTTATTTCACAGCACGACTAAAACGGAAATTTAAAAAAACCCTTCTAGACACATTGTTATGATTTTGTGGTCCTCTCTACAATAATAAAGATAACTATAATAATATGAAAAGCATTATCAGGAGTGAAGAGAAAGATGGATTTGGAGTTAGAGGAAGGATCTAGGTTCTGAGACAATCCCTGCGACTGACTAATTGGGTGATCTTGGGGAAATTATTGCCTCTCTCTGGACCACAGTTTCTTCCTCTATACAATGAGAGGGTCAGAATAAAGGTGTTTTCGGGTCTCCTAAAGCTCTAATTCTTATTAAAAGGGAAGCATTGAAAGGACACCAGGCATGATGCCCTCTGGATATTTCAGGTTCACCAAGGAGACAACTGTGGAGCCACATGATCAAAGATATCTCGGGGCAAGGAGATGGAGGAGGCATCATGGGAAGCAGTGGGCAAAAACATGAGCTTGAAAACTCCTGTTTCTGTGTGTGACATCACCACTAAGACCAAAATTTAGAACCCTGGAATTCCAGAAGATCAGGGCAGTCTGACTTGGAAAGAGGCCAATCACCTAGTGAAAGAGAAGGAGGAGGATGGACGATCAGGTAAGATGAATAAGAATGAAGTGAAAGCAGAGACAAAGGAGAAGGGCCAGGAGGAGAACCATGGGCCACCAGGGTGGCAGCTACAGAGAGGCTGGGATAGGAACAGGGAAAGAGTCAATGATTCAGCCATTAGCTAATCGTGGGTAACCTGAGATGTCCATAGAGGACTGAGCAAGGCAGGAAGGAGTCGGGGTGTCTGGGCCTTAGCGTCTTCATCTATAAAATGGGCATTTTCATACCTGCACTACTGTACCTACTTGTACTTACTGGGGCAAGGAGCCATGGAAACAATGTCTTTGAGTGATGAATGGTAAGGATGATTCTGTCAGCGAGATGCCTAGAATGATTTCATTGTAAGTCCCTGGCAGGACAGAAATATGAAGCAAAATGAGCCTGCCATGAAAAAATAGCTAAAATGGAATGAAAAAACGGAAATAACGATTCAGGCGCGGATTGTGTGTTTCTAATAAATGGGAATGTCGGAGATTCATCAATCTCCAGCATCCCAGGCCAAGGAGGATCACCCGGGAAAAGCCTGCTCTGGGAATGGGGGGAATTTGATTTGCAGAGAGCATTTCTTTTTAAGCAAAGAGTCCAAATGTTAAGAATATGTGACAAATGATACTGAATGGGAGGCAGATGAATCGGCAGCATTACGAGGCGAGTGAAATAAATAACTCCCTGATTTAGGGTCCCTCGCACTTGCTTTGCAGGGTGATATTTCAAAAACACACATGGGGCCACCCACAGGCAGGGTTACCTACTGTAAGAAAAGTGGACCCTTTGGGGGACCTCCAGCCCCCTCCTGCCCCTTCCCCATTAGTGTCCCCCGGAGCTCTTGGCCCTGGCCCTCCCTTCTCTCTGCCTTCTCCTTTGGTGAGCTCAGATGCACCCAAGGGCTCTACATTCATCTCTATGCAGCCAAATCCCAAATATACAGTTCCAGTCTCCCTCCTAATCCCCTCTCCAGTATCAGCATCCTGGAGCCCTGGGGCCACTTGGATGTCCCGTGGACAATGTCCTTCAACCCCAGGCTCTCCCCTCGTCCTTCCTTCCCCATTACTGTGAAGAGCACCACCACACTCCCAGGTCCCCAGGCCCAGGACCTTGGTGTCCCTTTAACTGACTCGATCCCAGATTTGATCTCAGATTTGCACATGACATCCCTTGCCCCCATCCACCCTCCCCACTCACACATTCACAATGATGAAGGAGGCTCTTATCACTTCTCATTTGGAATATTCTAATTACCCCCTCCAGGGTCTCTCTCTCTCAGATCCTCCCCACCCCCCAGCCTCCACTTCACATGCAAATTCAATTTCCTAGTGTTTGGATCTCCTCAGGTCACTTCTCAAAACCCTTCAATGGATCCCCATCACCCATGCATCAAAGCCTCAATCATCTTCCTGGCCCTTCAGGCCTTCTGCAATGGGACACCAATCTACCCTTCTAGGCTTGTCTCCTGCTTCTATGCTTTTGCTCTCACTGGATACTTCTTCCTGAAACATCATCCCTCTCCTCCACAAGTCAAAAAGTCAACAAGTATTTATTAAACCCCTACTCATCAGTGCCAGGCATTGCATGAAGTGCTAAATCCCCACCTGCCCCTGCTGAATTCTCACACACACTTAAAATCCCAACTTAAAGGCCGCCTTACCCTGAAAACCAGCCCTTAGCTAACAAGGTGAGGGTCTCATCTCCTGCCAGGCTGAACATTCCCTGAGGGCTGGGGCCTTGTCTCCAAACTCTGTATCTCCCACAGCAGCCCATAGGGCTCTGCACTAAGTAGGCCCATAATATTTCTAGGATCAAACTGAATTAAAGAACATATTTGTCCCTCACCCTATGTGACCCCCACTAGATGGTCTAAAGAGGATGCCCAGAAGCCTTCAGCACCCACTTCCCTGTGTCTTTTCCCTCAATATTTTAGATGTGTGACAATGTCCCTAACCTGTCTTAATAGTTTTAGGATATGTTTAAAGCTGATAAAGGAAGCCAATGTATTCACTTGCTGGCAATTCAGCAGCCGCAATTCCCTGCCTTTGATCAACAACTTAGCCTCAATTCCCTTCTGGTTTTGTCAGGCAGAAAACTGGAGGCAGGGACAAGAATGTTACTAAAATGGGACTCCCATTAGGGTCATGGGACTTAAAGTTGGATGAAACCTTAAGGATCATTTAGCCGTAACCTTCCCATTTTACAGATAAGGACAATTGAGTCCCAGAGAAGTGATTTGTCTCCATGTCCTCCAAGTAATAACTGGTAGAGTCATGATTTAAACCCAAGTGATGAACAACACTTGTACCAGGTGGTTATAGTTATTTAACAGGAAGGGAGGAAGGAGAAAGCAGAGAAGGGGAAAAGAGAGAAAAAGAGAGAGAGGAGAGGAAAGGACAGAAGAGAGAAGGGAAGGGGAAGGGGAGGGGGGGAGGAGAGGAGAGGGGAGGAGGAGAGAGGAGGGAAGAAGAGGTTTTATATAAAAACAATGAGTTTTTTGGGAGGAACGCTCTTTGTTTTCTCACTGCCTAGATTTTCCCTGTGTCCACCCCTCCCCCAAGAGCCAACTCTTATTATCCCTATCCCACTCCCACCCAGCTCTGCAGAAAGCTTCTGAGGGTGGGGAAGATGGATGGCCTCTGATTTCTGCTGAAACATCAGTTAGGAGGAGCAAAGGACTGGGCAGGGCAGGGGGGGCTGGGTGCTTCATTAACACACAATGTACTATCAAGATTTGTCCTCCTGGATGGACTTTCCTCAAGCCTCTGAAGCCTTTGGAGTTCAGGGTAGAGTTCCTTAGGGGAGACACCAAGCAAGTTTGAGCCCCTGGCACGATGAATAAAACTAACTGTGACCATAATTAAAACCCTAACGATGCAAACAGCCAGGTAACATATGTGAGAGTAAATTCTAAACAACTCTGTGTAAGGGGCTTCAAAGACTAGAGAGAGCTTTCTTCACCACAGCCAGGCAAAAGGAGTCAGTGGGAGGCATCCTGGGATTGTGGAGAGCAAGTTGGCTCAGTCAGGAACACCTGGGTTCTCATTCTGCCTCAGACACCCCTTAGCTCTGTGATCCTGGTAAGTCACATCTCGGAGCCTTGTTCTCTTCTATAATACAGAGGTAATAATAGCGCCTGCCTCCCCTCACCTCTGGGTGATTGTTTTGAGGCTCAAATCATACACAGGTGTCCCAAAAGTCTTTGGACAGCCTTAAGCCTTTAAAATTTAAACTAAGGATACTTGTATTGTTTGCAAAGTGTTTTGCAAAACTTTTTTTAAGATGAGTGGTGTGTGGCTTTGTGTGGGAGTTGTTGTGTGGTGGTTGATTTTAGTTGTGTTTTAGTTTTTTGCCAGTTGTACACGTGCTGTTCAGGGACCACGCCTCAGGGGCCGTGGTTCACGTACCTTCTCCCTCTCAAGACTTTGATGATGTGCCAGTCCTCTCTCTCCCTCTAGAAATCCCCTCTGAAAATGCATTGTATTTTCTAACTTGGGTGCAACATGTTGTCTCTGTCTAGTAGAGTGAAAGCTCCTGGAGGGCAAGCCCTGTTTTATGTTTGGTTTTGCAGCTTCAGCTCCTAATCCTGGGTCTCTCATATAGTAGGGTCTTAATAAATGTTGAATTGCAGTGGATTGAGGAATGTGAGTTTCACAGATGGGGAGTGACTTGCCCAGGGTCAGACAGCTAGAGAATGGCAGAGCCGAAACCAAAACTCAGGTCTCCTTATACAGAATTCATTGTGCCTATCACCATATCACATTGCATCATAATTGCAAGACCTATCATCAGTGAATGTGAACTGCAGCAAGGCAGAAAGTTCCTTAAGTCTCAGTTTCCTTATCTGTCAAATGAGGAGTGTGATGGGATGCATATTTATTTTCCCTAATGCAGCATCCCCCCCCACACACACACAAGTACACAGTGTTTTGGGATCATCTTTCCCTAGAAGGGACCTGATTGGCCTCAGTTTCCCTGACTGAAGCCTCCAGAGTAGGAGCAGTCAGGGCCTCTCAAACCTGGTAGATTTCACAAGACCAATGTCTATCACCACATCAGTCTCTGATGACCAGATGCGTTTCTGGGCAGCATACAGTGATGTGAAGCCTTACTCTCTCTTTGCAGCTTATCTCTGGTATGTTGGGACTAAACAAAGGTTCTTTCTTCAGCTCTTCAGTGACTGGAGCTGGCCTCATTTCATCCTAGCACTGATTCTGAACTAAGAGAATATAGGCATTAGTTTGAGCCACCTCCAGCAGCAGAAATAATCACTGTCCCATCCAACACTTTCCATAACTCCCGTCAGTGCTTTTGATTGCTATAAAGTCTAACACAACGTGATGTGAGATTTACAGACTGTTAAACCTGGAAAATCTTGGAGATCAACTTCCAAAGTCTTATCATACAGATTGAGAAACTGAGGCCCCAAGATGGAAAGTGACTTGTCCAAGGTTTCATATGCTGGAGGTGGCAGAGCCAGAATTCTAATCCAGGTCTCCAGAGCACTGGTCTAGGGTGCTCTGAACTAGAACATACTGCTCTTTTCTAATCCTAGGATGAGAATCAAGACAGTAGAATTGTTCCCACTTAAGAGATGAGAAAACTGAGACCCAGAGAAGCTAAAACAATCTAAGGTCACAAAGATCCCTTCCCCACCCCCCTCACCCAAGTGGGTAGTGCCCTCTCCTTCTTGAGACAACTGCATTGCTTTATATACATTTTACATTTCCTTACTTGGGCACAAGTGTTCTTCGTCCAGTGGAGTGTCGCCTCCTTGAGGGCAGGGTATGTTTTATTGTCCTGGGGTGTCCAGTACCAAGCACACAGTGCCTTGAGCACAGTAGACCCTTCATGAATGTTTGCTGAATTGGATTGGATTGGAAAGGGGAGGCTCAGATTGGGAAGCCTCTGTGGCTTCAACGTCCCAGGGCGCTGTTCTTTCCTCTGTCCTCTGTCCACGTCCTACATGTGCCATTGCTGTTGATTTCCAGTCTTAGAAAGCTTACCGAGGGAAGTAGTCCCTAGGGTGGTCACATAGCATGACGTACGACCCCTCCTGGGCACTGCTGAGGTATACTGGAGGCTAAGCTCATGGGAGCCCTCCTGGGGAGGGACAGGGACTGGAAAGTCAGAGAGTTCAAAAGAGGCAGGTTTGAGGTGGTTAAGAAAGAAGGGCACTGGGTACTGAGCTCAGGGACAAGGAGGAGTACTCTAGAGGCCCAAGAAGAGAAAGAGGATGGGGACAAGGAGTGACCTGGGAGTTGGCTGACCGATGGAGACAGAGCCAAGAAGAGTAAGGTCTTGTGTTTGGGGGTGTGGGAGAGAACAGACAGCCAGACCTGGAGAAGAGGCCAGAGGTCCCCCACCACTGATCACAGACATCTCATACGATGTATATCCCCAGGTCCAGGTGGTCCCATGAACAGGGGGAAGAAGACAAGAGAGGGAGTTAGCAGGTCAGAAGACCTGTGCTGTGCCCTGCAGAGGAAGCATGCCCCAGTCCACATTGCTATCTGGGACAAAATCCCAGCTGCCCCATGCTAGTTCCAGGACTGACACTTTGAGAAAGAGAAGTGTCACCTTGATCTATTACCACAACAATGGGGTCAGCGGACCCGGGTTTGAAGTCTGACTTCTATTTACTATCTATATAACTTTGATATTAATTTCTTCCAATATCAGTTTCATTCTCCTTGAAATGGGGGAGAAGGAGGACACATTAGGTGCAATCTAAACTCCCTTGCAGCTCCAAGTCATCTGATCTATGGGCAGGTGCACTGTCACACTAAAGGACTGTGGGCTTTGGAGGTCAATCCAAAGACAGGCTAAGAGAATTGATAAGGTGATTAATAAACACAGCATCAGGGAAGAGTCAAGCTCCAGCAAGGGTTGAGCGTCTGATCGATGGTGGCATGGAGAAGAGCCACGTGACCTCCCCAGCCCCTGGCGGCCCTGAAGTTCTGGAATGACGACTCTGATAATTACAGGAATTAGAATAATTGCCTAATGAAGAGCAAGCTAATGGAAGAGAAGAGGGGTTGAAAACCATCAGCTACATCCCGGTGCAAGGGGATGGTGCTGAAATGAGCAGGATGCAGTGAAGGAAAATTGCTCCCTCAAACAAGAAAGGGAAGGGTGCCCCCAGAGTAGCAGGAAGATGGGTAAATGCCCTTTCCAGAGCTGCTCACCTTCTCGTTTCTGTCTGGGACTTTTTCTATGCCTTTTCACCCAATATGCATTTTTATGTGGCTATCAACTAGATGGAAGTTTAACTAAAGTCTTCAGCCTGCACTTAGAACGGGCCTCAGCCAGCCCTCTGTCCCTAGAGTGTCACAAGATACTTGATGGGCCAGGGCTCCATTACTCATCCCTCCCTGAGGCCAGTCTGTCTCAGTTTCCTCAGCTAATAAAACAAGGCTAGCAATGGGACCTACCTCCCAGGGTTATTGTGAGGATCAAAGAAGATCATATTTCCAAGCACTTTCCAAGACTGAAAGTGTTATATAAATGGTAGCTATTGTTATTAATATTGAGTTATTTATATGAAAATTCTTTTATATTAAATATTTGTTAGTATGATATCATTTATATCAAAATATGTATACATTATGCATTTTTATAATTATAATAAATAGAAGTTATATATTATAATATTTACAGCTATTATTATTAAACTTCAAGAACTTTTAAAAAAAATCCTCATAACCCTCTAAAGTTGGAGAAACAATCTTCTTAGTCCCATTTTATAAATGAGAACACTGAGGCTCAAAGTCACATACAGCTGGGCAAAGGGCAAAGGCAGAGCCCATGGTTTCTGACTTCAAGTCCGGGGATCTTGACACTCTGAAGAATGGATGAAAAGCGCATTTGAATCTGAAAGCTGTTTGGAAGAGAGCTTGGAGACAGTCTAGTCCACTTTACCAGCAGTTGGGGGGAGTGGGAGAAGGGGGCACCAACATTTTCCAGAACTATACAGTGAGGTCCTGGGGGGGGTGTGAAGTGACTTGCCCAAGGTCACTGAGAAATTTGCCTTGAAGGCAGCATCCTGCTCAGGCAGTAGCAGATTGCCTCCCGGTCCTCCCAGCAGTTGGAGCTCAGCCTTTTCAGGAAAGTTTCCGCTATTGCCATTTTCACTCCTTCATTAAAATGTCAGCCCCTTGAAGGCAGGGAATGTTTTTGCCCTTCTTTGTGTCCGAAGTGCCTAGCATAGTGTCGGGCACGGAATAAAAAGTTAACAGATGCTTGTTGACTGATTGACTGATCTCTGAATAGAACGAGGAACCATATAACTTGAGGCCATTTGGTTTCAAGAAAAGAACGTTCGATTGGGCGTCTGCGGACCAGGCTGCAATTCCAGACGCAGCTAGGAGGCCTGGTGGATCGAGCGCTGATGGTACATTGGGATCCTGCCCCAGACGCTGACTAGGTGTGCCACTGAAAGTAAGGCACTCAATCCTCTTCATCCTCAATTTCCTCAACTGTAAAAGGGGGATAATAATGTCACCCACCTGCTGGGGTTGTTGTAAGGATCTAGTACAGGGGGTCTCCAAGGTCTCAGTGCAGTTCAAAGCTTCGCTGCTCTAGAACCACTTGTACTCCACCGCCGACATTCTGTCTGCATCACCATGTCGCCCCTCCAGTTAAGCTGAGCTAAGCTGACCTGAACTGCGATTAACTAACTTGAAAGGAATTAATTTGACTTGACTCGGGACCATCGCCTATTGCTGTAAAGTGAGGATTGATCAATTAACTAGCGGAATGAGGGTGCGTGCAGCCGGCAGCCCGGCCGGGGTGTGCAGACCGTGTTAGTGCCTTTCCTAGCCTTTATAGACTCCCCATCACTCCCTGCCTCATACCCCCAACTCGCCAGCCTCTGGGGGCTGCCGGGTGTGGTGGGGGGTACCCTGTGGTCAGGGGAGCTGGGTTCAGGGGACTGAGGGAGACTGGGGCCTGCAGGCTGTCGTAACAGCAGCCTGCTGACTTTGGAGCCAGCGGTCCGGGGTGCAAATCTCGCTTCTGTTAGTACCTGCGTGAACTTGTGTGAGTCCCAGTCTCTCACTGAATCAGAGATGCCAGAGATGGAAGGGGACCCCAGAGGCCCGCTGCTGTGACCTGTGACTGATCCCGGGTGCGGCAGAGAGGACCTGTCAAATGAGGATGGATTCCATGATCTCCGAGGTCCTTTCCGACTCTGCCACTAGCCGGGGTCACTGGATGACCTTGGGCAAATCTCCCTCTCAGCACTTGATATTCTAGTCTGGGAAATAAGTGAGCTATATTAGATGGTCTGCAAGAGCCACATTTATGCATTCATTCTGCAAAGTCCACCTTCATTCATTCATTCCTTCATTCAT
>NW_020950172.1:4070880-4072724 GCF_900497805.2 Vombatus ursinus | reverse complement strand
ATTCCTTCATTCATTCTGCAAAGTCCACATTCATTCATTCATTCATTCATTCAGCAAGCACTGATTAAGTGCCAATGGTATGCAAGGCTGTATTGTGTTGCAAGAGAATATTATTTTGCAGCAGGAGGTTAGAATTCTCCAAATCCTCACTTTACTTGAATGCAACAAGCAAACACAAAGAGGATTCCCAGGCACAGTGGCCCAATGCTGAAGCGCATTATTTGGCTTCCTAATCCATCCTTTTTTGTCCTCCCCAGGGAGCACAATTTCTCCAGACCTGTGTAGTCCCCTGCTGCCACAAAGTCCAGGCACATGTGGGGAACAACAATGCTGCCCAAGGTGCCTCAGCCCATGAGCACCAATGCTTTCGAGGCCCTGCCTCTGGGATGCCACATCCAGGCTCCTGCTGTCTGATCTGCTTGGGGCTTTCTAGGTGACACTCCTTAGATGTCTTTGGGTATCTGGGTTATAGTTGGTGGAGGAGACTGCAGAGGGAGCTGACCAGAGGGTGGTTGGCTGGCTGCTCTTCTGAGGCCTCCCAAGTGGCTGGGTACCTCACCTGTCAGATCACTTTCCAGGGAGGCCTCTTACAGAGTTCACATGTGCAACAGGCAAACACAGGCCTACCATATTATCTACATGGATGCTGTTCCAGACCTGCGACTTCATCATCTTTGAAGAAACTCTCTAATGGGGCCCATGCACATTGCCCCCGATCTCTGACTTACCGGCTTAGACAGTTCCCTGGAGGGCACAGAGCTTAACTGATTGGTCCTGAGTCACAAGGCCAGGCTGTGTCAGAGGTAGGCCTTGAAGACAGCTCTTCATGATTCTCAGGCCAGCTCTCCAGAGTTAGGCCTGGAAGGAAGCACAAAGGACTTTTGAGACAATCTCCTCATTTTACAGATGAAAAAACTGAGGCCCACAAAGGGCCTTGTTCAGGGCCACACAGATAATAAGCATAAGATGTAGGGTTTGGATGCAGGTACCTTGACCCCAGATCCTGTGTTCTTTCCACTGAACCACACTGCCTTTGTATACCTGTCATGGTTATTGGGCTACCTGAATACTTAACCAGCAAATGAAAGTAGCAAAAAAGCTGTCTATGCATGTGTGTATGTGTGACAGAAAAACAATAATCATAACAATATCTAGCCTTTATATAATGCTTTAAGGTTTGCAAAGCGCTTTACAAATGTTGTCTCATTTTATTCTCACAACAATCCTGGGAGGTAAATGTTTTTTTTTTTTTTTTTAATCACAATTTAGCAGATGAGGAAACTGAGGCAGGCAGCAATTAAGTGACTCACCCAGGGTCACACAGCTAGTGTCTGAGGCTGTATTTGAGTTCAGGTCTTTCTGATTCGGGGCATGGTGCTCTATGCACTGTGGTGCCCCCTAGCTACCTCATACAAGCATCTTTCCTTTCACTTGAAATCTTCTATACAGGAGCCTACCCTTATGATAATAAGATAAATAAATGAATAAACAAATGGCTGAGTGAGTGAATAGGTAGATAGAGATGGAGACAGAGAAAGACAGAGAGAGAGAAGAGGAGAGGAGAGGAGAGGGGAGGGGAGAGGAGAGGAGGGGAGAGGAGGGGAGGGGAGGGGAGAGGAGAGACAGAGAGAAGGAGAGAGAGACAGCTGTGTATCTAGCTGTAAGATCAGGATTCACAGTTTTCACAAAAGTCACTCCTGTGGGCTTTTGTCTTCCCCAACCCCCCAGAAACACCTCTGGGAATGGACAAATGCCACACAGACCCTGCTCTTGAAGAATTTGTTTCTGATGGGGGAGGGGGAAGACCTGTATACACTGGGAACATAATGCAGTCCTCCGGAAAC
>NW_020950172.1:4060950-4070870 GCF_900497805.2 Vombatus ursinus | reverse complement strand
ACTCTGCTTCTAACATACCCATCATTGATAACCCAGCAGCCATCTTCCCTTTGCCTTTGGAGTCGCCCCAAATTGAGATTCTTTTGAGATCAGGATGCTCCCTGATTTGTCAGCAGATACGATCAGAAGAATTTGGGCGTTAGAAGATGGGGTTTGGAGCTTCCAAGGGTCACAGAAATCCATGTTCAGTCTACCAACTGCAGTCCAGCCCATTCTTTTCTTCCTAATCAATTTTAGGCCTCCCTTATGGGCCTCTTGCAGCGCCCATCTAAGACGTGTGTGCCAATAGACTAACTCAATGGCCTTCCTGTGTGTCGATCTGTAGAGAAAAGAATAGGACCCACCCCAAAGCAGCCCATTTTAGTGATCAAAAACAGCATAGCCACGATCCAAACCAATCTCAAAATCAGATTGATAACAAGAAGAGGCAATTAGCCTCCACCACATAAAGTACCAGTGTGGAAGTGCAGGGGATCTTATATGCAAGGGGAAGCCTGGCCCTGAATGAGGTTCCATCCCACATCATCAAGTCCTGTCTTCTGAGTTTCAACGCGTACATATGGAGTCAAGAGAAACTCATTCCCTATGGTCCTGCTTTGGAGGCAGGGGAAACACAAACAGGCAGTGTTTGCCAGGAGGCCCAGAGAGTCAGAGCCAGGACGCGGGGGGGGGGGGAGGCTGCTGGGGAGGAAGGGGAAGGGTGGCAGGCAGGGCATGGGCTGGGCAGCTTCTCTCCTGCTTCCAGCTGTCTCTGACACCTCATTAAGAAAAACCTGCTGCAGGTTACATTCACACATGCTTCCCAGACCTCTCCAGGCTTCCTGGAATTTCCATTAAGACATTCAGATATTCCAGCAAGAGGCTCCTAGGGGGCCTGTTTCCAGGAATGTCTCCCAGTCCATTGCCAAGGAAGCAGACTGGGGGAAGGAGCCCTGTGTTCATGGTCAAAGGACCTAGACTCAAACCCAGCACCAGATGTACAACAGCGTAATGACCATGGACAAGAAGAAGAATCTTAGACTCTCAGAGCGGTAGGGCATCAGGAGGCATCGCACACACCCTGGCACCTGAATGGGAGTCTCTTAAAAATCCTTGATGGGGGCAGCTAGGTGGTACAGTGGATAGAGCACCGGCCCTGAAGTCAGGAGGACCTGAGTTCAAATCTGGACTCAGACCAAACATTTGCCACTTACTGGCTGTGTGACCCTGGGCAAGTCACTTAACCCCAATTGCCTAAAAAGAAAATAATCCCTGATGAATGCCATCCCCTTGCGTACCTCTCAGACTCACTATTTCTCAATTGACAGGCCTCAGGTGATCTTTCTGTAACTCCCATCATTTGACCCCACATGGGTCTTCGAGGGCCAACCAGAACAAGTTCTAGGCATGGTAGAGGACTGGATTCAGAGGCAGAAAGACTTGAGTTCGGGTCATGCTTCAGATACATACTGGATGACCTTGGGCAAGTTCAACTCTCTTGTTCCTCAGTTCTCTCATCTGTAAAATAAGGATGTTAGTCACCAAGATCCCTTCTGGTTAAAAGTCGATACTCCCGTGAGCTTTCACACCACAGCCCTTCACACACTTGAATAATAATAATAATAGCTAACATTTATGTAATACTTACTTCATGCCAGGCTTTATACTACAACTAATAACCCCTTTTGATCCTCTCAGCAACCTGGTGAAACATGTGTTATTATTATCCCATTTTTACAGATGAAGAAACTGAGGCAAACAGAAGTTAAGTGACTTGCCCAGAGGCACACAGCTAGGTAGAGTCTGTGGTCACATTTGAACTCAGGTCTTCCTGACTTCAGTCCTAGTGCTGTCTGCACTGTGGTGCCACCTAGCTGCCCCTAGGATTTAAGGTGGCAATCACCCAACCTTTGCACAGTCTTTCTTCTCCAGACCAAATATTCTTAGTACTTTCCACTGAGGGTTCGATTTCATTTTTTATCTTCCTGGTCAGAAACTGGAAAGGGAATATCCAAATTTCTCACCCACTCTGAGGCTCAGTTTCTTCTATAAAATATATGTCTGTGTATGTGTGTGTAAATATATATGTATATATATACACATATCCATACATGTATGTATGTGCATATATAGGTATGTATGTATATGTTCATGTATAAATGTATGTGTATGTATAGATGTGTGTGTGTGTATGGAAGCCCCTTGAGGGCAGGTAGGGGATGCTTTTTTTTTCCATTTTCTTTTTGTGTACAAGTTATTTGTTAGCATTCAAAGAAGTTTGGCCTGACCTTACGTAGGAAAATCCAAATGGACAAAGACTGGTTGGCACTGGTACACTTGGGACATTGAGTGGAAGAGAGGAAGGCCTCAGGCACATTGGATGGACCCCCTTCAGTGAACTTGTGGGAGTCAGTGATGGAGGACAGGTGGGTGGGCAGGGATGAATTTCAATCTGTATCATTGGAGGGATCTTCCAAATCAATGACATCACAGATGATGAAGGGGAATATTTGAGAATCCCCAGTGCCTAGCACAGAGTTCTTCAAATAGGACGTATTTAATAAATGCTTGTTGGATTAGGCTAGATTCAACGGGATTGGATTGCTTTTTGAGAAGAAGAGGGCTGTTTCAGTATTTGTATTTGTATCCTTAGCACTTAACAGAAGACTTGGAACATAGTAGGTGCTGAATATATTCTTGGTGATTCATTGATGTATGGATGAACTACGTTGGGTTAGATTGGTCTGGAGGAAATGTCAAAGGCCATTTCTCCCATTCCTGAGCCAGACACACGAATCATCCCCCAGTCTTTACATAACTATATGTAGATGTGTACAGATCAGTAGGAAATGCC
Organism: Vombatus ursinus; assembly: GCF_900497805.2. Lineage (NCBI taxonomy): Eukaryota > Metazoa > Chordata > Mammalia > Diprotodontia > Vombatidae > Vombatus > Vombatus ursinus. The sequence continues at coordinate 4,068,037 of NW_020950172.1, read as the reverse complement.
CTTCAATTTCCATCCATTTGCTGGGATGAACTTCCCTTCCTGCTGAGACACAGGGCTGAATGTCCAGCCCATGCCACTGGATTTTTTGTGTTTCCATCTGTCTTCACTCTCATGCCAAAAGGTGACCTCCAAGTGTGGTGAATTCAATCTGCAGCGATCACCCAGCTAGGGACTTGCCAGAAAGTCACGTTAGATGCAGTCTGTGTACCACCACCACTTCTTCCTCCACTGCCTGTCATTAGTGATTTCCCATGAAAGGCTTAATCTGCAGCAGTAAGAAATCTCCACTAATGTTGTCAGATTTCATAAAAGAGCTATTTTATTAAATAATTAGTGGGAACATGGGTTGTGGGACTTGGTCCTATTTGCCTGGAGGACCTGGATGCAGTTCTCAGACAGAGTGGGGGAGGGAAGCTGTCTGGTTGGTGCTGGAAACCATTGATGTATGATTGTCTCCTATATAGCCTACGGCACTGTGGATGCCCCCTGGTTGGGAGTGGAGCTGCCTGGGCTGTGTTCAGTGTCACAGCAGGACAAGAACCTGGGAGGTAGGGGTAGGTGGGGTGGTTCCAACAGAATGATGGCCCTGGGGTGCATCATGTAGTCATGGAAGGCTTTCTCCAGACTCCCAGACTCTTTTTCTGAGTTACTTTCCTCCTCACCTTTCCCAGGACTCTTCCCCATCCCTTCCAGGAATCCTGGACGCTACCTAACCCTGCCATCCCTGCCTCCCCAAGCCAACAACAACAACAAAAGCAGCAGCAACAAAAATAACAAACACAGAAGTCTGCTCCTGGGAGAAGCTTTGAGATCTGCCTCCTAGTGACAGTCTCAGTCCTCAGCACCCTTTCCTTGGGGATTGGCATTTGTAAGCCAGCTTTCTCCTGGGGGATTGAAGGACCCATCCCTTAGAAAGAGGGCTTCGGAGAAGAGCGTGCTATAACGGAGACAGTGCTGAGCTTGGTATCAGAGACCAAAGACCAAAGCTGGAGTCCATCACTGACCATTCGGGTCTCTTCAAATTTGATTCTTCCTACCTGTATGGATTGGAACTAGGACAGAGACTGGACTAGATTTCACTGGTATTGAAACTCCCTGGATAAGCAATCTCCCTCTTCCAATGGAGGCTGCCATCTTCTCTACAAGTTAAAGACTTGCATGGGCATTGTGGGAATGTGTTTGGCTTGGCTATCCTTCTTAGTTATCTGGAGTTGGTTTTTTTTTCTTTTTTTCTATCTTTTTTTATGCAATTGGTGATAAGTGACTTGCCCAGGGTCACACAGCTAGTAAGTGTCAAGTGTTTGGTCTGAGGCCGGATTTGAACTCAGGTCCTCCTGACTTCAGGGCTGGTGCTCTGTCCACTGCACCACCTAGCTGCCCTCTGTCTTTCTATTTCAATTGGGGAGGTAGGAAATAAAGAAAATTAATTGATTTTTGTTAGTTGAAAAAAATAAATAAATAACAAAAAATATAGTATTAGAGAGTGAGAGGTTTAAGTTCTTTGCCTGGGGTCACACAGTCAGTGGGTGTGTCAGGTGGGACTTTGACCTACTTTTCATGATTCTGAGATTTGTCCCCCATTCACTACCCCACACTGCCTCTTCATGGGCAAATCATTCCATCTCTGTGGGCTTTGGTTCTCTCATCTGTAAAAGAAATGGGTTGGATGAGACAGCTTCTGACGTCCTTCCCAGCTCAAGATGGAGGAGCCTATGATACCACCTCTCTAACCCTCATGCTCTCCATCACTCAAATACAGATCAAGGTGGTTGTTTGTCCTTCGTTTTTGAAGAGGACCAATGACATCAAGGGTGATGACTTGCACATGAATCGGATTTTAGTAGGCAGAGTTACCATTGTTTAGGAGGTCTGGATGGATGATCTCTGAGCTTCTGCCATTCTGTGACACAGTCTGGTGCAGGTGCAAGAACTTCAGGGTCACCTGTCCAGCCCGGGTGAGGCTCAGAGGAGAGCGATCATACATTTTTGGAAAACTTAAGACACCGTATAAAGGAACAAGTTGTAATTGTGATCGACAAGTTAGCACGTAAAAATCTCACGTGCCAAGAGGAATATTATGTGACAGATCCAGGTGGGTATCCTTTATAATGCTCCCTTTTTGTAAACATAAGCTTCCCAATCCCCCCCAAATACAGTGGAGATTCTAGGGCCTAAAACCCCTAGATAATAGACACTCTCTTTGTTTTATTTTCACCACCCCCCACCTCCTGGTGACTTCTCATACTTTTTTGAATTCAGTGGTTGCTAGCGAATCACTGACTTCATCTTAGTCATAAAAGGCATAGACAATTTAGTCGATATAAAGCAAGATCAACAAATGAGCACACCCCATACTACAGAGCAAGCAAGCTGCCTCTTCTTCTGTCAACCTCTCTGCAGTCTGCCCAAGGTTTGGAAGGCAGTGACTCTCATCTCCTCTGCCCCAAAGTCCAGCTTGACCCTAACCCTGAACTCAAGCCAAAGAACCTTAAAATATTGGGGGTAGTGAGCTGGCCATTATCATAGGAGCGACAAGATTTCCATATCAGGAAGCTAAGGCTGCTTGACCAGGAACATGACTGAGCTCAGAATTTTCACTTGCGTGCAGAGATGAGATCTACCCAGGGTTCCTAAGAGCATGAGCTGCATTGAATCTCCAAGACCAACTGTGTTCTTGTGACAGAGAAGAAATCCTGAGTCTTGTTAACCACAGATGAACCTTGGGCACCATAGCAAAGCAGATGGATCAGTAACTGATATCCAACTTGGGCGAGAGGATAATAGAAATCTCCAAGTCTCCAACACCCCCCAAAAGATCTGCTTTCCCGAGCCCACAGCCCCATTAGCCCATTGCCTCAATTATCCTCCCCTATAATCATCCCTCCCAAGTGTTTCATTTGAAAGACCTAAATGTTTACCCATTGAAAATCCACATCCACAGCTTGCTAAGCTTGTCTGCAAGTAGAGCAATGAGGCAGTGTGAGGTAATGGATAGAGTTAGGAACTTGAGTCAGGAAGACGTAAGTTCAAGCCTTGTCCCAGACACTCAATAGCCCTGTGACATTAGGATGGCCACTCCACCTCTCTGGGCTTCATTAACTCATTTAGAAAATGAGGGCATTGAACTAAGCAGTCTCCAGGTTATCATCTATCTTTAAATCTATGATGCTATGGTCTCTCTGGGCCTCAGTTTCTTTATCTGCAAAGTGAGAGGGTTGGGCCAGCATCTAGGTCTATTTATGATTCTGATACCAACTCAGACACTTATAAAATACAAATAATAATAACAGTCGACATATAACAATAATAGCTAGCATTTACATGAGACCTACTGTGTGCCAGGCACTGTGCAAAGTGCTTTTCAACTATTATCTCAACTGACCCTCACAACAACCCTGGGAGACAGGTGGCCCTTTATAAACATTATCTCATCTTATCCTTACTACAATCCTGGAAGGTGGGTGCTATTACTATTTTTATTATCATTATTTCCATTTTACAGATACGGAAACTGAGGCAGACTGAATTTTAGTGACTTGCCCAGGGTCACCCAGCTAGTGAGCATTTGAGGCAGAATTTGGATTCAGGTCTTCCTGACTCTCTCTGTTCATCGTGCCACCTCCTTGCCTCTAGACATTCGCAAGCTGAGCCTCAGTTTCCTCGTTTGTTAAATCAGAGGTTTGTGCTAGATGTCCTCTCAAGCCACTCCCAGCATGAAATCCATGATCCAGTGAGAAACATGAGAGGCTCCAGAGCACTGTCCACACTGCTACCCCTCTCCTGTTCAATTCCGAGAAGTGACTACCTTTGGAGAGACTGAGGTGAAACAAAAGGTCAGGAACAAAGGCAGAAATCCGTATTCCCCTCCCCCAAGACTGCAGCGCTGGATGGGAAACCTGTCACTGAGAGCCCGTCAAGACATGCCGTCTCTCTCGGAAGCTGTCCATAAGACTGCCCTCTCCCCCTCCTCCAATTCTCTGTTAGAACAAGTCAGCTCTAGCCTAGGAAGAGAGGGATCGTTCTGACTCTGGTGATGGTGTGCAGTCACGGATTGCACACAAAGGGGTAACTGTTCTCCGAATAAACCAGGGTAATGGGGATTCCAATTCTCTTTCTGCTGAAGTGTGCATATGTAGGGCGAGGGGGTGGGGGGAAGTGGATGGGGGTTGGGCCTCCTTCGTTCTGTCCTTTGTTTCTGGAGCTCAAGGAACGACCCTGATCACCTGAATTGCCCTGCCTGCCCAGCCCCAAAGTGCCTTGGGTAGCCAACTTGCCAAGGGGCAGCCAGCCTCCAGGCCTGGGCTAAGTACTAATGTAGTTAGACAATACAGTAGCAGGTGAAGGAGGATCTCAGTGGATCTCGGGCTCCAGGACTCTGACCCAACCTGGCTGGAGAAACCCATGCCTAATTCAAGGATGCCCTTAGCTCTTCAGCCTGCTACCATGAGCCTGGAGGGCAGAAGAATGGTAGGAAAGAGCAGGGCCATTTGCCTGGAATCAACTTAAAAGGTGCACATGGAAAAGGGAAATTTAAAAGCCCCCAGCACCTTTGGGATCAGCCCAAAGAGGCACCTCACTTTCTCCATCTGTAATTCGTAATTTGGGAATAATAACTGCACCTACCTCCCAGGGCTGAAGTGAGACAATAACTATGAGGCTCTTAGCAAAATTTGAAGTGCTACATTTCTCATCATCTTCATCATCATCATCTTCTTCCTCATCATCATTTTTGGCAAGACTGTCTGACACAGAATATTGATCTTACTGCCTGTCACTTTACCATCATTATTTATGCCATAGAATTGTTATTTTTTATGTCTTCTTTGCTCTGTGTATCTCAGAGCAATTATCATCTATTCTACTTATTCGGTTAACTAATGTTTCTTCAGGGGCTTGGGGTCAAATTTAGATTCAGAGGGACCCTAGAGATGATCTAGTCTGAAACTTCTTTTTCCAAACGAGAAACTGAGGCACAAATGCAGGGAGAAACTTACCCAAGGTCATATAGGTAGGATATAGCAGAGGATAATGAGATGTTTGACTCAGAGCTTGAAGGTCACTAAGTCCAATCTATCCCAAAGCTGGGGCTAGAACTTAATTCTCCATTACTTCCAGTCCAGGGCTTTTAGTTACTAAGTTAGTTACTAAGTTACTAAGTTAGTTACTAAGCTGAGATTAGAATTTGGGTCTTTGGATTTCAAGTTGTCCATTGGTGCTATCATGTTGTAAGGGTTTCTATGATCTCTGAAGTATTTGAACATCCCTGCTTCTTACAAATCAAAAACCAAGAAGAGATGTGAACTGGGTTCCTAAAAGGTAGAAAACTCTTAACATTCTTTGTCATTAGAGAGGCCAGAAGGCCAGGCGACATCTGGAACAGAAAACTGGAAGGATGTCATTGATGGGGTTGACCAATTGACTCAGGGGGTCCTTTCTGTGGGAGAGGCAGTATAAATAGGAATCTAATATATTCTCTTACATCAGTTGTAAGGGAAGGAAGGCACAACAACATTTTTAGGACAGCACATCTGAGAAAGGAAAAGTCGAGAAGATTTCCCAAAGTCACACACCATCCAAACTCAAAATCTAGATTTCACTCAGTTTTTCCATGAGATCAGTCTTTACAGAGCTCCTTGACATCAGGGGCCATTTTTTAAATCCATATTTATACCTCCTTCTCAAATTATCATTTTTGATAATAAACTTGCCTGGTTTTACCTTGTAAACTTCCACTCCCGTTGAATGTAAACTCCATGAAGGCAAGTCTTTCTTTTTTCTTTTTTAAGTTTGTCTTTCTATCTGCACATAGTAGGTGCTTAACAAATGTTTGCTGGATTTGGAGTGGATTTGCCTTAGTGACAAGCACAGCACCTAGCAGATGGTAAGAGCGCAATAAATATTTTCAGAATGATTACATAGAATGAATATCTAAGGCCCATAGAGAAGTGGCTCCCCAAAAATGAGATAAATTGAATGAACAAATGAAGGAATACAAGGAAGAAAGGAATGTATTAAATGAATAATTGGAATGAATTGATGAAGTGAAAAAAAATGAATTACTTAATGAATTAACAATTTACTTTAAAAAAGATGGAATGGAGTGGATAAGTTGAATGAATGTGGTTGTTATTTGTTTTTCATTCCCGGAGAGGACCAATGCCATCACACCATGATGACTTGCACATGAATTGGATTTCAGTGAGGCAGAGATGCACAAAGTCATCAGCCTCTCTCTGTCTTCCAAAGTCATCAGAATTCAGTGGCAAGACAAAAGTCGGGAAGACTAGCGATGACTTAGGATGCAGAGGATGACTTTAGCATCTTCAATGTCTGAGCAAGCTCTAAGTGCTCTACAGTGCCTGCTTTAGCTGCCTTCAAGGCTCCTGGAATGAATTGTCCTCATCTGGCCTATTCCCTAGGGCAAATCTTCACATACTTGGGGTAGACATGCCCCTAACTCACTGATGAGATTGAAGCCTGTCACATACCCTTAATCTGGTTTAGTCTATCTGCCAAGACAGTTTTACTGGGGTGTGGCCAGGCTCATGCTGCAGCTTCTTGGAGCCACAGGTGAGAGCTGGGGTCAGGTGGACACCAAAGGTAGATGAGCAACCCTGTAAAGGGCTCAGGAAGCCCTCCCACCAGAGTTGTGAGTCCTGCCTGAATACCCCATGTATCCCAATGAAGGAATGAATGATAATTGGCCAGAACATCTTAAAGATAACATAAGAGAGTAGTACAGGTTCTGAAATACGAGACTCAGAGCTCCATGGAATTGTTCTTCTCACCCAATCCTGCCCCTGTGCTCCCCTCGAAATGAGAAACAAGAAATTTCAAGAGATAATAGTCCAGATGGAACCAGAACTGGCAAGAGCAACTTGGACTGGCACTTACATGAATATATAGAGATTCACAGCATGAAAAGAGGCCTAGATGTCAAGATGGAGACCTACCACTGGCTCCCGAAGGGATCTGGAGACAGGTACTTGGCATCCCCCAAGGGTGGTGGTGATGGCAACAGAGCCTTAGGAAGCACAGACGGATCAAGGATGAGTGGGAGAGAAAAGATGATGTAGAGCCAATGGTC